>NW_026698231.1:0-32794 GCF_030435755.1 Ochotona princeps
TAGGAATGAACCTGGTAGAGCATCCCACACAAACGAATGCTCCACATGCGGGTTTCACATGCCACCAACTCCACATTCACAGGCAACTTCAGTGCCACAGCCGTTTTCAGATAGCCCTCAATGCAAAGGCTCTAGACGCAAATATTGGTGTGAGAGCTAATTCAATCAAGGAAACACTGCATGTTGGTGAAGGGCATATTGAAGAAGGATCAGCCGAGTGGTTCTTGTGGGAGAACAACTCCATTTGGCTCACTAACTTCACACACCATCAGGTTTCCAAGCAGCTCTCAAGGAAACTCAGTTTTCACACTCTATGCTTAGTGCCCTTTGTGTGCCTTGGATTGAAATGAAGCTTGGTGAGCATCCCACACAAACGAATGCTCCACATGCGGGTTTCACATGCCACCAACTCCACATTCACAGGCAACTTCAGTGCCACAGCCATTTTCAGATAGCCCTCAATGCAAAGCCTCTAGACGCAAATATTGGTGTGAGAGCTAATTCAATCAAGGAAACACTGCATGTTGCTGAAGGGCATATTGAAGAAGGATCAGCCGAGTGGTTCTTGTGGGAGAACAACTCCATTTGGCTCACTAACTTCACACACCATCAGGCTTCCAAGCAGCTCTCTAGGAAACTCAGTTTTCACACTCTATGCTTAGTGCCCTTTGAGTGCATTATGTAGGAATGAACCTGGTAGAGCATCCCACACAAACGAATGCTCCACATGCGGGTTTCACATGCCACCAACTCCACATTCACAGGCAACTTCAGTGCCACAGCCGTTTTCAGATAGCCCTCAATGCAAAGGCTCTAGACGCAAATATTGGTGTGAGAGCTAATTCAATCAAGGAAACACTGCATGTTGGTGAAGGGCATATTGAAGAAGGATCAGCCGAGTGGTTCTTGTGGGAGAACAACTCCATTTGGCTCTACTAACTTCACACACCATCAGGCTTCCAAGCAGCTCTCAAGGAAACTCAGTTTTCACACTCTATGCTTAGTGCCCTTTGAGTGCATTATCTAGGAATGAATCTAGTAGAGCATCCCACACAAACGAATGCTCCACATGCGGGTTTCACATGCCACCAACTCCACATTCTCAGGCAACTTCAGCGTCACAGCCGTTTTCAGATAGCCCTCAATGCAAAGGCTCTAGACGCAAATATTGGTGTGAGAGCTAATTCAATCAAGGAAACACTGCATGTTGGTGAAGGGCATATTGAAGAAGGATCAGCCGAGTGGTTCTTGTGGGAGAACAACTCCATTTGGCTCACTAACTTCACACACCATCAGGCTTCCAAGCAGCTCTCAAGGAAACTCAGTTTTCACACTCTATGATTAGTGCCCTTTGAGTGCATTATCTAGGAATGAATCTAGTAGAGCATCCCACACAAACGAATGCTTCACATGCGGGTTTCACATGCCACCAACTCCACATTCACAGGCAACTTCAATGCCACAGCCATTTTCAGATAGCCCTCAATGCAAAGGCTCTAGACGCAAATATTGGTGTGAGAGCTAATTCAATCAAGGAAACACTGCATGTTGGTGAAGGGCATATTGAAGAAGGATCAACCAAGTGGTCCTTGTGCGAGAACAACTCCATTTGGCTCACTAACTTCACACACCATCAGGCTTCCAAGCAGCTCTCAAGGAAACTCAATTTTCACACTCTATGCTTAGTGCCCTTTGTGTGCCTTGGATTGAAATGAAGCTTGGTGAGCATCCCACACAAACGAATGCTCCACATGCGGGTTCCACATGCCACCAACTCCACATTCTCAGGCAACTTCAGTGCCACAGCCGTTTTCAGATAGCCCTCAATGCAAAGCCTCTAGATGTAAATATTGGTGTGAGAGTTAATTCAATCAAGGAAACACTGCATGTTGGTGAAGGGCATATTGAAGAAGGATCAGCCGAGTAGTTCTTGTGGGAGAACAACTCCATTTGGCTCACTAACTTCACACACCATCAGGCTTCCAAGCAGCTCTCAAGGAAACTCAGTTTTCACACTCTATGCTTAGTGCCCTTTGAGTGCATTATCTAGGAATGAACCTGGTAGAGCATCCCACACAAACGAATGCTCCACATGCGGGTTTCACATGCCACCAACTCCACATTCACAGGCAACTTCAGCGCCACAGCCGTTTTCAGATAGCCCTCAATGCAAGGGCTCTAGACGCAAATATTGGTGTGAGAGCTAATTCAATCAAGGAAACACTGCAGGTTGGTGAAGGGCATATTGAAGAAGGATCAGCCGAGTGGTTCTTGTGGGAGAACAACTCCATTTGGCTCACTAACTTCACACACCATCAGGCTCCAAGCAGCTCTCAAGGAAACTCAGTTTTCACACTCTATGCTTAGTGCCCTTTGTGTGCCTAGGACTGAAATGAAACTTGGTGAGCATCCCACACAAACGAATGCTCCACATGCGGGTTTCACATGCCACCAACTCCACATTTTCACACAACTTCAGCGCCACAGTCGTTTTCAGATAGCCCTCAATGCAAAGGCTCTAGACGCAAATATTGGTGTGAGAGCTAATTCAATCAAGGAAACACTGCATGTTGGTGAAGGGCATATTGAAGAAGGATCAGCCGAGTGGTTCTTGTGGGAGAACAACTGTATTTGGCTCACTAACTCCACACACCATCAGGCTTCCAAGCAGCTCTCAAGGAAACTCAGTTTTCACACTCTATGCTTAGTTCCCTTTGAGTGCATTATCTAGGAATGAATCTAGTAGAGCATCCCACACAAACGAATGCTCCACATGCGGGTTCCACATGCCACCAACTCCACATTCTCAGGCAACTTCAGCGCCAAAGCCATTTTCAGATAGCCCTCAATGCAAAGGCTCTAGACGCAAATATTGTTGTGAGAGCTAATTCAATCAAGGAAACACTGCATGTTGCTGAAGGGCATATTGAAGAAGGATCAGCCGAGTGGTTCTTGTGGGAGAACAACTCCATTTGGCTCACTAACTTCACACACCATCAGGCTTCCAAGCAGCTCTCAAGGAAACTCAGTTTTCACACTCTATGCTTAGTGCCCTTTGAGTGCATTATGTAGGAATGAACCTGGTAGAGCATCCCACACAAACGAATGCTCCACATGCGGGTTTCACATGCCACCAACTCCACATTCACAGGCAACTTCAGTGCCACAGCCGTTTTCAGATAGCCCTCAATGCAAAGGCTCTAGACGCAAATATTGGTGTGAGAGCTAATTCAATCAAGGAAACACTGCATGTTGGTGAAGGGCATATTGAAGAAGGATCAGCCGAGTGGTTCTTGTGGGAGAACAACTCCATTTGGCTCACTAACTTCACACACCATCAGGTTTCCAAGCAGCTCTCAAGGAAACTCAGTTTTCACACTCTATGCTTAGTGCCCTTTGAGTGCATTATCTAGGAATGAACCTGGTAGAGCATCCCATACAAACGAATGCTCCACATGCGGGTTTCACATGCCACCAACTCCACATTCACAGGCAACTTCAGTGCCACAGCCGTTTTCAGATAGCCCTCAATGCAAAGGCTCTAGACGCAAATATTGGTGTGAGAGCTAATTCAATCAAGGAAACACTGCATGTTGGTGAAGGGCATATTGAAGAAGGATCAGCCGAGTGGTTCTTGTGGGAGAACAACTCCATTTGGCTCACTAACTTCACACACCATCAGGTTTCCAAGCAGCTCTCAAGGAAACTCAGTTTTCACACTCTATGCTTAGTGCCCTTTGTGTGCCTTGGATTGAAATGAAGCTTGGTGAGCATCCCACACAAACGAATGCTCCACATGCGGGTTTCACATGCCACCAACTCCACATTCACAGGCAACTTCAGTGCCACAGCCATTTTCAGATAGCCCTCAATGCAAAGCCTCTAGACGCAAATATTGGTGTGAGAGCTAATTCAATCAAGGAAACACTGCATGTTGCTGAAGGGCATATTGAAGAAGGATCAGCCGAGTGGTTCTTGTGGGAGAACAACTCCATTTGGCTCACTAACTTCACACACCATCAGGCTTCCAAGCAGCTCTCTAGGAAAC
Organism: Ochotona princeps; assembly: GCF_030435755.1. Classification (NCBI taxonomy): domain Eukaryota; kingdom Metazoa; phylum Chordata; class Mammalia; order Lagomorpha; family Ochotonidae; genus Ochotona; species Ochotona princeps. Next base: position 4,049 of record NW_026698231.1, read on the forward strand.
TCAGTTTTCACACTCTATGCTTAGTGCCCTTTGAGTGCATTATGTAGGAATGAACCTGGTAGAGCATCCCACACAAACGAATGCTCCACATGCGGGTTTCACATGCCACCAACTCCACATTCACAGGCAACTTCAGTGCCACAGCCGTTTTCAGATAGCCCTCAATGCAAAGGCTCTAGACGCAAATATTGGTGTGAGAGCTAATTCAATCAAGGAAACACTGCATGTTGGTGAAGGGCATATTGAAGAAGGATCAGCCGAGTGGTTCTTGTGGGAGAACAACTCCATTTGGCTCACTAACTTCACACACCATCAGGCTTCCAAGCAGCTCTCAAGGAAACTCAGTTTTCACACTCTATGCTTAGTGCCCTTTGAGTGCATTATCTAGGAATGAATCTAGTAGAGCATCCCACACAAACGAATGCTCCACATGCGGGTTTCACATGCCACCAACTCCACATTCTCAGGCAACTTCAGCGTCACAGCCGTTTTCAGATAGCCCTCAATGCAAAGGCTCTAGACGCAAATATTGGTGTGAGAGCTAATTCAATCAAGGAAACACTGCATGTTGGTGAAGGGCATATTGAAGAAGGATCAGCCGAGTGGTTCTTGTGGGAGAACAACTCCATTTGGCTCACTAACTTCACACACCATCAGGCTTCCAAGCAGCTCTCAAGGAAACTCAGTTTTCACACTCTATGATTAGTGCCCTTTGAGTGCATTATCTAGGAATGAATCTAGTAGAGCATCCCACACAAACGAATGCTTCACATGCGGGTTTCACATGCCACCAACTCCACATTCACAGGCAACTTCAATGCCACAGCCATTTTCAGATAGCCCTCAATGCAAAGGCTCTAGACGCAAATATTGGTGTGAGAGCTAATTCAATCAAGGAAACACTGCATGTTGGTGAAGGGCATATTGAAGAAGGATCAACCAAGTGGTCCTTGGGCGAGAACAACTCCATTTGGCCTACTAACTTCACACACCATCAGGCTTCCAAGCAGCTCTCAAGGAAACTCAGTTTTCACACTCTATGCTTAGTGCCCTTTGAGTGCCTAGGACTGAAATGAATCTTGGTGAGCATCCCACACAAACGCATGCTCCACATGCGGGTTCCACATGCCCCCAACTCCACATTCACAGGCAACTTCAGCGCCACAGCCATTTTCAGATAGCCCTCAATGCAAAGGCTCTAGATGCAAATATTGGTGTGAGAGATAATTCAATCAAAGAAACACTGCATGTTGGTGAAGGGCATATTGAAGAAGGATCAGCCGAGTGTTTCTTGTGGGAGAACAACTCCATTTGGCTCACTAACTTCACACACCATCAGGCTTCCAAGCAGCTCTCAAGGAAACTCAGTTTTCACACTCTATGCTTCGTGCCCTTTGTGTGCCTAGGACTGAAATGAAGCTTGCTGAACATCCCACACAAACGAATGCTCCACATGCGGGTTTCACATGCCACCAACTCCACATTCACAGGCAACTTCAGCGCCACAGCCGTTTTCAGATAGCCCTCAATGCAAAGGCTCTAGACGCAAATATTGGTGTGAGAGCTAATTCAATCAAGGAAACACTGCATGTTGGTGAAGGGCATATTGAAGAAGGATCAGCCGAGTGGTTCTTGTGGGAGAACAACTCCATTTGGCTCACTAACTTCACACACCATCAGGCTTCCAAGCAGCTAGCTCTCAAGGAAACTCAGTTTTCACACTCTATGCTTAGTGCCCTTTGAGTGCATTATCTAGGAATGAACCTGGTAGAGCATCCCACACAAACGAATGCTCCACATGCGGGTTTCACATGCCACCAACTCCACATTCACAGGCAACTTCAGCGCCACAGCCGTTTTCAGATAGCCCTCAATGCAAAGGCTCTAGACGCAAATATTGGTGTGAGAGCTAATTCAATCAAGGAAACACTGCATGTTGGTGAAGGGCATATTGAAGAAGGATCAGCCGAGTGGTCCTTGGGCGAGAACAACTCCATTTGGCTCACTAACTTCACACACCATCAGGCTTCCAAGCAGCTCTCAAGGAAACTCAGTTTTCACAGTCTATGCTTAGTTCCCTTTGAGTGCATTATCTAGGAATAAATCTAGTAGAGCATCCCACACAAACGAATGCTCCACATGCGGGTTCCACATGCCACCAACTCCACATTCTCAGGCAACTTCAGCGCCAAAGCCATTTTCAGATAGCCCTCAATGCAAAGGCTCTAGACGCAAATATTGGTGTGAGAGCTAATTCAATCAAGGAAACACTGCATGTTGCTGAAGGGCATATTGAAGAAGGATCAGCCGAGTGGTTCTTGTGGGAGAACAACTCCATTTGGCTCACTAACTTCACACACCATCAGGCTTCCAAGCAGCTCTCAAGGAAACTCAGTTTTCACACTCTATGCTTAGTGCCCTTTGAGTGCATTATCTAGGAATGAACCTGGTAGAGCATCCCACACAAACGAATGCTCCACATGCGGGTTTCACATGCCACCAACTCCACATTCACAGGCAACTTCAGCGCCACAGCCGTTTTCAGATAGCCCTCAATGCAAAGGCTCTAGACGCAAATATTGGTGTGAGAGCTAATTCAATCAAGGAAACACTGCATGTTGGTGAAGGGCATATTGAAGAAGGATCAACCAAGTGGTCCTTGGGCGAGAACAACTCCATTTGGCTCACTAACTTCACACACCATCAGGCTTCCAAGCAGCTCTCAAGGAAACTCAGTTTTCACACTCTATGCTTAGTGCCCTTTGAGTGCATTATCTAGGAATGAATCTAGTAGAGCATCCCACACAAACGAATGCTCCACATGCGGGTTTCACATGCCACCAACTCCACATTCTCAGGCAACTTCAGCGTCACAGCCGTTTTCAGATAGCCCTCAATGCAAAGGTTCTAGACGCAAATATTGGTGTGAGAGCTAATTCAATCAAGGAAACACTGCATGTTGGTGAAGGGCATATTGAAGAAGGATCAGCCGAGTGGTTCTTGTGGGAGAACAACTCCATTTGGCTCACTAACTTCACACACCATCAGGCTTCCAAGCAGCTCTCAAGGAAACTCAGTTTTCACACTCTATGATTAGTGCCCTTTGAGTGCATTATCTAGGAATGAATCTAGTAGAGCATCCCACACAAACGAATGCTTCACATGCGGGTTTCACATGCCACCAACTCCACATTCACAGGCAACTTCAGTGCCACAGCCATTTTCAGATAGCCCTCAATGCAAAGGCTCTAGACGCAAATATTGGTGTGAGAGCTAATTCAATCAAGGAAACACTGCATGTTGGTGAAGGGCATATTGAAGAAGGATCAACCAAGTGGTCCTTGGGCGAGAACAACTCCATTTGGCCTACTAACTTCACACACCATCAGGCTTCCAAGCAGCTCTCAAGGAAACTCAGTTTTCACACTCTATGCTTAGTGCCCTTTGAGTGCCTAGGACTGAAATGAATCTTGGTGAGCATCCCACACAAACGCATGCTCCACATGCGGGTTCCACATGCCACCAACTCCACATTCACAGGCAACTTCAGCGCCACAGCCATTTTCAGATAGCCCTCAATGCAAAGGCTCTAGACGCAAATATTGGTGTGAGAGATAATTCAATCAAAGAAACACTGCATGTTGGTGAAGGGCATATTGAAGAAGGATCAGCCGAGTGGTTCTTGTGGGAGAACAACTCCATTTGGCTCACTAACTTCACACACCATCAGGCTTCCAAGCAGCTCTCAACGAAACTCAGTTTTCACACTCTATGCTTAGTGCCCTTTGTGTGCCTAGGACTGAAATGAAGCTTGCTGAACATCCCACACAAACGAATGCTCCACATGCGGGTTTCACATGCCACCAACTCCACATTCACAGGCAACTTCAGCGCCACAGCCGTTTTCAGATAGCCCTCAATGCAAAGGCTCTAGACGCAAATATTGGTGTGAGAGCTAATTCAATCAAGGAAACACTGCATGTTGGTGAAGGGCATATTGAAGAAGGATCAGCCGAGTGGTTCTTGTGGGAGAACAACTCCATTTGGCTCACTAACTTCACACACCATCAGGCTTCCAAGCAGCTAGCTCTCAAGGAAACTCAGTTTTCACACTCTATGCTTAGTGCCCTTTGAGTGCATTATCTAGGAATGAACCTGGTAGAGCATCCCACACAAACGAATGCTCCACATGCGGGTTTCACATGCCACCAACTCCACATTCACAGGCAACTTCAGCGCCACAGCCGTTTTCAGATAGCCCTCAATGCAAAGGCTCTAGACGCAAATATTGGTGTGAGAGCTAATTCAATCAAGGAAACACTGCATGTTGGTGAAGGGCATATTGAAGAAGGATCAACCAAGTGGTCCTTGGGCGAGAACAACTCCATTTGGCTCACTAACTTCACACACCATCAGGCTTCCAAGCAGCTCTCAAGGAAACTCAGTTTTCACAGTCTATGCTTAGTTCCCTTTGAGTGCATTATCTAGGAATGAATCTAGTAGAGCATCCCACACAAACGAATGCTCCACATGCGGGTTCCACATGCCACCAACTCCACATTCTCAGGCAACTTCAGCGCCAAAGCCATTTTCAGATAGCCCTCAATGCAAAGGCTCTAGACGCAAATATTGTTGTGAGAGCTAATTCAATCAAGGAAACACTGCATGTTGCTGAAGGGCATATTGAAGAAGGATCAGCCGAGTGGTTCTTGTGGGAGAACAACTCCATTTGGCTCACTAACTTCACACACCATCAGGCTTCCAAGCAGCTCTCAAGGAAACTCAGTTTTCACACTCTATGCTTAGTGCCCTTTGAGTGCATTATGTAGGAATGAACCTGGTAGAGCATCCCACACAAACGAATGCTCCACATGCGGGTTTCACATGCCACCAACTCCACATTCACAGGCAACTTCAGTGCCACAGCCGTTTTCAGATAGCCCTCAATGCAAAGGCTCTAGACGCAAATATTGGTGTGAGAGCTAATTCAATCAAGGAAACACTGCATGTTGGTGAAGGGCATATTGAAGAAGGATCAACCAAGTGGTACTTGTGGGAGAACAACTCCATTTGGCTCACTAGCTTCACACACCATCAGGCTTCCAAGCAGCTCTCAAGGAAACTCAGTTTTCACACTCTATGCTTAGTGCCCTTTGAGTGCCTAGGATTGAAATGAAGCTTGGTGAGCATCCCACACAAACGAATGCTCCACATGCGGGTTCCACATGCCACCAACTCCACATTCTCAGGCAACTTCAGCGCCACAGCCATTTTCAGATAGCCCTCAATGCAAAGGCTCTAGACGCAAATATTGGTGTGAGAGCTAATTCAATCAAGGAAACACTGCATGTTGGTGAAGGGCATATTGAAGAAGGATCAGCCGAGTGTTTCTTGTGGGAGAACAACTCCATTTGGCTCACTAACTTCACACACCATCAGGCTTCCAAGCAGCTCTCAAGGAAACTCAGTTTTCACACTCTATGATTAGTGCCCTTTGAGTGCATTATCTAGGAATGAATCTAGTAGAGCATCCCACACAAACGAATGCTCCACATGCGGGTTTCACATGCCACCAACTCCACATTCACAGGCAACTTCAGTGCCACAGCCGTTTTCAGATAGCCCTCAATGCAAAGGCTCTAGACGCAAATATTGGTGTGAGAGCTAATTCAATCAAGGAAACACTGCATGTTGCTGAAGGGCATATTGAAGAAGGATCAACCAAGTGGTCCTTGGGCGAGAACAACCCCATTTGGCTCACTAACTTCACACACCATCAGGCTTCAAGCAGCTCTCAAGGAAACTCAGTTTTCACACTCTATGCTTAGTGCCCTTTGAGTGCCTAGGACTGAAATGAATCTTGGTGAGCATCCCACACAAACGAATGCTCCACATGCGGGTTCCACATGCCACCAACTCCACATTCACAGGCAACTTCAGCGCCACAGCCATTTTCAGATAGCCCTCAATGCAAAGGCTCTAGATGCAAATATTGGTGTGAGAGCTAATTCAATCAAAGAAACACTGCATGTTGGTGAAGGGCATATTGAAGAAGGATCAGCCGAGTGGTTCTTGTGGGAGAACAACTCCATTTGGCTCACTAACTTCACACACCATCAGGCTTCCAAGCAGCTCTCAAGGAAACTCAGTTTTCACACTCTATGCTTAGTGCCCTTTGTGTGCCTAGGACTGAAATGAAGCTTGCTGAACATCCCACACAAACGAATGCTCCACATGCGGGTTTCACATGCCACCAACTCCACATTCACAGGCAACTTCAGCGCCACAGCCGTTTTCAGATAGCCCTCAATGCAAAGGCTCTAGACGCAAATATTGGTGTGAGAGCTAATTCAATCAAGGAAACACTGCATGTTGGTGAAGGGCATATTGAAGAAGGATCAGCCGAGTGGTTCTTGTGGGAGAACAACTCCATTTGGCTCACTAACTTCACACACCATCAGGCTTCCAAGCAGCTAGCTCTCAAGGAAACTCAGTTTTCACACTCTATGCTTAGTGCCCTTTGAGTGCATTATCTAGGAATGAACCTGGTAGAGCATCCCACACAAACCAATGCTCCACATGCGGGTTCCACATGCCACCAACTCCACATTCACAGGCAACTTCAGCGCCACAGTCGTTTTCAGATAGCCCTCAATGCAAAGGCTCTAGACGCAAATATTGGTGTGAGAGCTAATTCAATCAAGGAAACACTGCATGTTGGTGAAGGGCATATTGAAGAAGGATCAACCAAGTGGTCCTTGGGCGAGAACAACTCCATTTGGCTCACTAACTTCACACACCATCAGGCTTCCAAGCAGCTCTCAAGGAAACTCAGTTTTCACACTCTATGCTTAGTTCCCTTTGAGTGCATTATCTAGGAATGAATCTAGTAGAGCATCCCACACAAACGAATGCTCCACATGCGGGTTCCACATGCCACCAACTCCACATTCTCAGGCAACTTCAGCGCCAAAGCCATTTTCAGATAGCCCTCAATGCAAAGGCTCTAGACGCAAATATTGGTGTGAGAGCTAATTCAATCAAGGAAACACTGCATGTTGCTGAAGGGCATATTGAAGAAGGATCAGCCGAGTGGTTCTTGTGGGAGAACAACTCCATTTGGCTCACTAACTTCACACACCATCAGGCTTCCAAGCAGCTCTCAAGGAAACTCAGTTTTCACACTCTATGCTTAGTGCCCTTTGAGTGCATTATGTAGGAATGAACCTGGTAGAGCATCCCACACAAACGAATGCTCCACATGCGGGTTTCACATGCCACCAACTCCACATTCACAGGCAACTTCAGTGCCACAGCCGTTTTCAGATAGCCCCCCTCAATGCAAAGGCTCTAGACGCAAATATTGGTGTGAGAGCTAATTCAATCAAGGAAACACTGCATGTTGGTGAAGGGCATATTGAAGAAGGATCAACCAAGTGGTACTTGTGGGAGAACAACTCCATTTGGCTCACTAGCTTCACACACCATCAGGCTTCCAAGCAGCTCTCAAGGAAACTCAGTTTTCACACTCTATGCTTAGTGCCCTTTGAGTGCCTAGGATTGAAATGAAGCTTGGTGAGCATCCCACACAAACGAATGCTCCACATGCGGGTTCCACATGCCACCAACTCCACATTCTCAGGCAACTTCAGCGCCACAGCCATTTTCAGATAGCCCTCAATGCAAAGGCTCTAGACGCAAATATTGGTGTGAGAGCTAATTCAATCAAGGAAACACTGCATGTTGGTGAAGGGGCATATTGAAGAAGGATCAGCCGAGTGTTTCTTGTGGAGAACAACTCCCATTTGGCTCACTAACTTCACACACCATCAGGCTTCCAAGCAGCTCTCAAGGAAACTCAGTTTTCACACTCTATGCTTAGTGCCCTTTGAGTGCATTATCTAGGAATGAATCTAGTAGAGCATCCCACACAAACGAATGCTCCACATGCGGGTTTCACATGCCACCAACTCCACATTCACAGGCAACTTCAGTGCCACAGCCGTTTTCAGATAGCCCTCAATGCAAAGGCTCTAGACGCAAATATTGGGTGTGAGAGCTAATTCAATCAAGGAAACACTGCATGTTGCTGAAGGGCATATTGAAGAAGGATCAACCAAGTGGTCCTTGGGCGAGAACAACCCCATTTGGCTCACTAACTTCACACACCATCAGGCTTCCAAGCAGCTCTCAAGGAAACTCAGTTTTCACACTCTATGCTTAGTGCCCTTTGAGTGCCTAGGACTGAAATGAATCTTGGTGAGCATCCCACACAAACGAATGCTCCACATGCGGGTTCCACATGCCACCAACTCCACATTCACAGGCAACTTCAGCGCCACAGCCATTTTCAGATAGCCCTCAATGCAAAGGCTCTAGATGCAAATATTGGTGTGAGAGCTAATTCAATCAAAGAAACACTGCATGTTGGTGAAGGGCATATTGAAGAAGGATCAGCCGAGTGGTTCTTGTGGGAGAACAACTCCATTTGGCTCACTAACTTCACACACCATCAGGCTTCCAAGCAGCTCTCAAGGAAACTCAGTTTTCACACTCTATGCTTAGTGCCCTTTGTGTGCCTAGGACTGAAATGAAGCTTGCTGAACATCCCACACAAACGAATGCTCCACATGCGGGTTTCACATGCCACCAACTCCACATTCACAGGCAACTTCAGCGCCACAGCCGTTTTCAGATAGCCCTCAATGCAAAGGCTCTAGACGCAAATATTGGTGTGAGAGCTAATTCAATCAAGGAAACACTGCATGTTGGTGAAGGGCATATTGAAGAAGGATCAGCCGAGTGGTTCTTGTGGGAGAACAACTCCATTTGGCTCACTAACTTCACACACCATCAGGCTTCCAAGCAGCTAGCTCTCAAGGAAACTCAGTTTTCACACTCTATGCTTAGTGCCCTTTGAGTGCATTATCTAGGAATGAACCTGGTAGAGCATCCCACACAAACCAATGCTCCACATGCGGGTTCCACATGCCACCAACTCCACATTCACAGGCAACTTCAGCGCCACAGTCGTTTTCAGATAGCCCTCAATGCAAAGGCTCTAGACGCAAATATTGGTGTGAGAGCTAATTCAATCAAGGAAACACTGCATGTTGGTGAAGGGCATATTGAAGAAGGATCAACCAAGTGGTCCTTGGGCGAGAACAACTCCATTTGGCTCACTAACTTCACACACCATCAGGCTTCCAAGCAGCTCTCAAGGAAACTCAGTTTTCACACTCTATGCTTAGTTCCCTTTGAGTGCATTATCTAGGAATGAATCTAGTAGAGCATCCCACACAAACGAATGCCTCCACATGCGGGTTCCACATGCCACCAACTCCACATTCTCAGGCAACTTCAGCGCCAAAGCCATTTTCAGATAGCCTCAATGCAAAGGCTCTAGACGCAAATATTGGTGTGAGAGCTAATTCAATCAAGGAAACACTGCATGTTGCTGAAGGGCATATTGAAGAAGGATCAGCCGAGTGGTTCTTGTGGGAGAACAACTCCATTTGGCTCACTAACTTCACACACCATCAGGCTTCCAAGCAGCTCTCAAGGAAACTCAGTTTTCACACTCTATGCTTAGTGCCCTTTGAGTGCATTATGTAGGAATGAACCTGGCAGAGCATCCCACACAAACGAATGCTCCACATGCGGGTTTCACATGCCACCAACTCCACATTCACAGGCAACTTCAGTGCCACAGCCGTTTTCAGATAGCCCTCAATGCAAAGGCTCTAGACGCAAATATTGGTGTGAGAGCTAATTCAATCAAGGAAAACACTGCATGTTGGTGAAGGGCATATTGAAGAAGGATCAGCCGAGTGGTTCTTGTGGGAGAACAACTCCATTTGGCTCACTAACTTCACACACCATCAGGCTTCCAAGCAGCTCTCAAGGAAACTCAGTTTTCACACTCTATGATTAGTGCCCTTTGAGTGCATTATCTAGGAATGAATCTAGTAGAGCATCCACACAAACGAATGCTCCACATGCGGGTTTCACATGTCACACAACTCCACATTCACAGGCAACTTCAGCGCCACAGCCGTTTTCAGATAGCCTCAATGCAAAGCCTCTAGACGCAAATATTGGTGTGAGAGTTAATTCAATCAAGGAAACATTGCATGTTGGTGAAGGGCATATTGAAGAAGGATCAGCCGAGTGGTTCTTGTGGGAGAACAACTCCATTTGGCTCACTAGCTTCACACACCATCAGGCTTCCAAGCAGCTCTCAAGGAAACTCAGTTTTCACACTCTATGCTTAGTGCCCTTTGAGTGCCTAGGATTGAAATGAAGCTTGGTGAGCATCCCACACAAACGAATGCTCCACATGCGGGTTTCACATGCCACCAAACTCCACATTCTCAGGCAACTTCAGCGCCACCGAGCCATTTTCAGATAGCCCTCAATGCAAAGGCTCTAGACGCAAATATTGGTGTGAGAGTGCTAATTCAATCAAGGAAACACTGCATGTTGGTGAAGGGCATATTGAAGAAGGATCAGCCGAGTGTTTCTTGTGGGAGAACAACTCCATTTGGCTCACTAACTTCACACACCATCAGGCTTCCAAGCAGCTCTCAAGGAAACTCAGTTTTCACACTCTATGCTTAGTGCCCTTTGAGTTCATTATCTAGGAATGAACCTGGTAGAGCATCCCACACAAACGAATGCTCCACATGCGGGTTTCACATGCCACCAACTCCACATTCACAGGCAACTTCAGCGCCACAGCCGCTTTCAGATAGCCCTCAATGCAAAGGCTCTAGACGCAAATATTGGTGTGAGAGCTATTTCAATCAAGGAAACACTGCATGTTGGTGAAGGGCATATTGAAGAAGGATCAGCCGAGTGGTTCTTGTGGGAGAACAACTCCATTTGGCTCACTAACTTCACACACCATCAGGCTTCCAAGCAGCTCTCAAGGAAACTCAGTTTTCACACTCTATGCTTAGTGCCCTTTGTGTGCCTTGGATTTAAATGAAGTTTGCTGAGCATCCCACACAAACGAATGCTCCACATGCGGGTTTTACATGCCACCAACTCCACATTCTCAGGCAACTTCAGTGCCACAGCCGTTTTCAGATAGCCCTCAATGCAAAGCCTCTAGATGTAAAATATTGGTGTGAGAGCTAATTCAATCAAGGAAACAGTGCATATTGGTGAAGGGCATATTGAAGAAGAATCAGCCGAGTGGTCCTTGTGCGAGAACAACTCCATTTGGCTCACTAACTTCACACACCATCAGGCTTCCAAGCAGCTCTCAAGGAAACTCAGTTTTCACACTCTATGCTTAGTGCCCTTTGAGTGCCTAGGACTGAAATGAATCTTGGTGAGCATCCCACACAAACGAATGCTCCACATGCGGGTTCCACATGCCACCAACTCCACATTCACAGGCAACTTCAGCGCCACAGCCATTTTCAGATAGCCCTCAATGCAAAGGCTCTAGACGCAAATATTTGTGTGAGAGCTAATTCAATCAAGGAAACACTGCATGTTGGTGAAGGGCATATTGAAGAAGGATCAGCCGGGTGGTTCTTGTGGGAGAACAACTCATTTGGCTCACTAACTTCACACACCATCAGGCTTCCAAGCAGCTCTCAAGGAAACTCAGTTTTCACACTCTATGCTTAGTGCCCTTTGAGTGCATTATCTAGGATTGAACCTGGTAGAGCATCACCACACAAACGAATGCTCCACATGCGGGTTTCACATGCCACCAATTTCACATTCACAGGCAACTTCAGCGCCCACAGCCGTTTTCATATAGCCCTCAATGCAAAGGCTCTAGACGCAAATATTGGTGTGAGAGCTAATTCAATCAAGGAAACACTGCATGTTGGTGAAGGGCATATTGAAGAACGATCAACGAAGTGGTCCTTGTGCGAGAACAACTCCATTTGGCTCACTAACTTCACACACCAGTCAGGCTTCCAAGCAGCTCTCAAGGAAACTCAGTTTTCACACTCTATGCTTAGTGCCCTTTGAGTGCATTATCTAGGAATGAATCTAGTAGAGCATCCCACACAAACGAATGCTCCACATGCGGGTTCCACATGCCACCAACTCCACATTCACAGGCAACTTCAGCGCCACAGCCGTTTTCAGATAGCCTCAATGCAAAGGCTCTAGACGCAAATATTGGTGTGAGAGCTAATTCAATCAAGGAACACACTGCATGTTGGTGAAGGGCATATTGAAGAAGTGATCAGCCGAGTGGTTCTTGTGGGAGAACAACTCCATTTGGCTCACTAACTTCACACACCATCAGGCTTCCAAGCAGCTCTCAAGGAAACTCAGTTTTCACACTCTATGCTTAGTGCCCCTTTGAGTGCCTAGGATTGAAATGAATCTTGGTGAGCATCCACACAAACGAATGCTCCACATGCGGGTTCCACATGCCACCAACTCCACATTCTCAGGCAACTTCAGTGCCACAGCCATTTTCAGATAGCCCTCAATGCAATGCCTCTAGATGTAAATATTGGTGTGAGAGCTAATTCAATCAAGGAAAACACTGCATGTTGGTGAAGGGCATATTGAAGAAAAATCAGCCGAGTGGTCCTTGTGGGAGAACAACTCCATTTGGCTCACTAACTTCACACACCATCAGGCTTCCAAGCAGCTCTCAAGGAAACTCAGTTTTCACACTCTATGCTTAGTGCCCTTTGAGTGCCTAGGACTGAAATGAAACTTGGTGAGCATCCCACACAAACGAATGCTCCACATGCGGGTTCCACATGCCACCAACTCCACATTCTCAGGCAACTTCAGCGCCACAGCCATTTTCAGATAGCCCTCAATGCAAAGGCTCTAGACGCAAATATTGGTGCTGAGAGCTAATTCAATCAAGGAAACACTGCATGTTGGTGAAGGGCATATTGAAGAAGGATCAGTCGAGTGGTTCTTGTGGGAGAACAACTCCATTTGGCTCACTAACTTCACACACCATCAGGCTTCCAAGCAGCTCTCAAGGAAACTCAGTTTTCACACTCTATGCTTAGTGCCCTTTGATTGCATTATCTAGGAATGAACCTGGTAGAGCATCCCACACAAACGAATGCTCCACATGCGGGTTTCACATGCCACCAACTCCACATTCACAGGCAACTTCAGCGCCACAGCCGCTTTCAGATAGCCCTCAATGCAAAGGCTCTAGACGCAAATATTGGTGTGAGAGCTATTTCAATCAAGGAAACACTGCATGTTGGTGAAGGGCATATTGAAGAAGGATCAGCCGAGTGGTTCTTGTGGGAGAACAACTCCATTTGGCTCACTAACTTCACACACCATCAGGCTTCCAAGCAGCTCTCAAGGAAACTCAGTTTTCACACTCTATGCTTAGTGCCCTTTGTGTGCCTTGGATTTAAATGAAGTTTGGTGAGCATCCCACACAAACGAATGCTCCACATGCGGGTTTTACATGCCACCAACTCCACATTCTCAGGCAACTTCAGTGCCACAGCCGTTTTCAGATAGCCCTCAATGCAAAGCCTCTAGATGTAAATATTGGTGTGAGAGCTAATTCAATCAAGGAAACAGTGCATATTGGTGAAGGGCATATTGAAGAAGAATCACCCGAGTGGTCCTTGTACGAGAACAACTCCATTTGGCTCACTAACTTCACACACCATCAAGCTTCCAAGCAGCTCTCAAGGAAACTCAGTTTTCACACTCTATGCTTAGTGCCCTTTGAGTGCCTAGGACTGAAATGAATCTTGGTGAGCATCCCACACAAACGAATGCTCCACATGCGGGTTCCACATGCCACCAACTCCACATTCACAGGCAACTTCAGCGCCACAGCCATTTTCAGATAGCCCTCAATGCAAAGGCTCTAGACGCAAATATTGGTGTGAGAGCTAATTCAATCAAGGAAACACTGCATGTTGGTGAAGGGCATATTGAAGAAGGATCAGCCGGGTGGTTCTTATGGGAAAACAACTCCATTTGGCTCACTAACTTCACACACCATCAGGCTTCCAAGCAGCTCTCAAGGAAACTCAGTTTTCACACTCTATGCTTAGTGCCCTTTGAGTGCATTATCTAGGATTGAACCTGGTAGAGCATCCCACACAAACGAATGCTCCACATGCGGGTTTCACATGCCACCAAATTCCACATTCACAGGCAACTTCAGCGCCACAGCCGTTTTCATATAGCCCTCAATGCAAAGGCTCTAGACGCAAATATTGGTGTGAGAGCTAATTCAATCAAGGAAACACTGCATGTTGGTGAAGGGCATATTGAAGAACGATCAACGAAGTGGTCCTTGTGCGAGAAGAACTCCATTTGGCTCACTAACTTCACACACCAGTCAGGCTTCCAAGCAGCTCTCAAGGAAACTCAGTTTTCACACTCTATGCTTAGTGCCCTTTGAGTGCATTATCTAGGAATGAATCTAGTAGAGCATCCCACACAAACCAATGCTCCACATGCGGGTTCCACATGCCACCAACTCCACATTCACAGGCAACTTCAGCGCCACAGCCGTTTTCAGATAGCCCTAAATGCAAAGGCTCTAGACGCAAATATTGGTGTGAGAGCTAATTCAATCAAGGAAACACTGCATGTTGGTGAAGGGCATATTGAAGAAGGATCAGCCGAGTGGTTCTTGTGGAGAACAACTCCATTTGGCTCACTAACTTCACACACCATCAGGCTTCCAAGCAGCTCTCAAGGAAACTCAGTTTTCACACTCTATGCTTAGTGCCCTTTGAGTGCCTAGGATTGAAATGAATCTTGGTGAGCATCCCACACAAACGAATGCTCCACATGCGGGTTCCACATGCCACCAACTCCACATTCTCAGGCAACTTCAGCGCCACAGCCATTTTCAGATAGCCCTCAATGCAAAGGCTCTAGACGCAAATATTGGTGTGAGAGCTAATTCAATCAAGGAAACACTGCATATTGGTGAAGGGCATATTGAAGAAGGATCAGCCGAGTGGTTCTTGTGGGAGAACAACTCCATTTGGCTCACTAACTTCACACACCATCAGGCTTCCAAGCAGCTCTCAAGGAAACTCAGTTTTCACACTCTATGATTAGTGCCCTTTGAGTGCCTAGGACTGAAATGAAGCTTGGTGAGCATCCCACAAAAACGAATGCTCCACATGCGGGTTTCACATGCCACCAACTCCACATTCACAGGCAACTTCAGCGCCACAGCCGTTTTCAGATAGCCCTCAATGCAAAGGCTCTAGACGCAAATATTGGTGTGAGAGCTAATTCAATCAAGGAAACACTGCATGTTGGTGAAGGGCATATTGAAGAAGGATCAACAAAGTGGTTCTTGTGGGAGAACAACTCCATTTGGCTCACTAACTTCACACACCATCAGGCTTCCAAGCAGCTCTCAAGGAAACTCAGTTTTCACACTCTATGCTTAGTGCCCTTTGAGTGCCTAGGACTGAAATGAAGCTTGGTGAGCATCCCACACAAACGAATGCTCCACATGCAGGTTCCACATGCCACCAACTCCACATTCACAGGCAACTTCAGTGCCACAGCCGCTTTCAGATAGCCCTCAATGCAAAGGCTCTAGACGCAAATATTGGTGTGAGAGCTAATTCAATCAAGGAAACACTGCATGTTGGTGAAGGGCATATTGAAGAAGGATCAGCCAAGTTGTCCTTGTGCGAGAACAACTCCATTTGGCTCACTAACTTCACACACCATCAGGCTTCCAAGCAGCTCTCAAGGAAACTCAGTTTTCACACTCTATGCTTAGTGCCCTTTGAGTGCCTAGGACTGAAATGAAGCTTGGTGAGCATCCCACACAAACGAATGCTCCACATGCGGGTTTCACATGCCACCAACTCCACATTCACAGGCAACTTCAGCGCCACAGCCGTTTTCAGATAGCCCTCAATGCAAAGGCTCTAGACGCAAATATTGGTGTGAGAGCTAATTCAATCAAGGAAACACTGCATGTTGGTGAAGGGCATATTGAAGAAGGATCAGCCGAGTGGTTCTTGTGGGAGAACAACTCCATTTGGCTCACTAACTTCACACACCATCAGGCTTCCAAGCAGCTCTCAAGGAAACTCAGTTTTCACACTCTATGCTTAGTGCCGTTTGAGTGCATTATCTAGGAATGAACCTGGTAGAGCATTACACACAAACGAATGCTCCACATGCGGGTTTCACATGCCACCAACTCCACATTCACAGGCAACTTCAGCGCCATAGCCGCTTTCAGATAGCCCTCAATGCAAAGGCTCTAGACGCAAATATTGGTGTGAGAGCTAATTCAATCAAGGAAACACTGCATGTTGGTGAAGGGCATATTGAAGAAGGATCAGCCGAGTGGTTCTTGTGGGAGAACAACTCCATTTGGCTCACTAACTTCACACACCATCAGGCTTCCAAGCAGCTCTCAAGGAAACTCAGTTTTCACACTCTATGCTTAGTGCCCTTTGAGTGCCTAGGACTGAAATGAATCTTGGTGAGCATCCCACACAAACGAATGCTCCACATGCGGGTTTCACATGCCACCAACTCCACATTCACAGGCAACTTCAGCGCCACAGCCGTTTTCAGATAGCCCTCAATGCAAAGGCTCTAGACGCAAATATTGGTGTGAGAGCTAATTCAATCAAGGAAACACTGCATGTTGATGAAGGGCATATTGAAGAAGGATCAGCCGAGTGGTTCTTGTGGGAGAACAACTCCATTTGGCTCACTAACTTCACACACCATCAGGCTTCCAAGCAGCTCTCAAGGAAACTCAGTTTTCACACTCTATGCTTAGTGCCCTTTGAGTGCCTAGGACTGAAATGAATCTTGGTGAGCATCCCACACAAACGAATGCTCCACATGCGGGTTCCACATGCCACCAACTCAACATTCTCAGGCAACTTCAGCGCCACAGCCATTTTCAGATAGCCCTCAATGCAAAGGCTCTAGATGCAAATATTGGTGTGAGAGCTAATTCAATCAAGGAAACACTGCATGTTGGTGAAGGGCATATTGAAGAAGGATCAGCCGAGTGGTTCTTGTGGGAGAACAACTCCATTTGGCTCACTAACTTCACACACCATCAGGTTTCCAAGCAGCTCTCAAGGAAACTCAGTTTTCACACTCTATGCTTAGTGCCCTTTGTGTGGCTAGGACTGAAATCAAGCTTGCTGAACATCCCACACAAACGAATGCTCCACATGCGGGTTTCACATGCCACCAACTCCACATTCACAGGCAACTTCAGCGCCACAGCCGTTTTCAGATAGCCCTCAATGCAAAGGTTCTAGACGCAAATATTGGTGTGAGAGCTAATTCAATCAAGGAAACACTGCATGTTGGTGAAGGGCATATTGAAGAAGGATCAGCCGAGTGGTTCTTGTGGGAGAACAACTCCATTTGGCTCACTAACTTCACACACCATCAGGCTTCCAAGCAGCTCTCAAGGAAACTCAGTTTTCACACTCTATGATTAGTGCCCTTTGAGTGCATTATCTAGGAATGAACTTGGTAGAGCATCCCACACAAACGAATGCTCCACATGCGGGTTTCACATGCCACCAACTCCACATTCACAAGCAACTTCAGCGCCACAGCCGCTTTCAGATAGCCCTCAATGCAAAGGCTCTTACGCAAATATTGGTGTGAGAGCTAATTCAATCAAGGAAACACTGCAGTTGGTGAAGGGCATATTGAAGAAGGATCAGCCGAGTGGTTCTTGTGGGAGAACAACTCCATTTGGCTCACTAACTTCACACACCATCAGGCTTCCAAGCAGCTCTCAAGGAAACTCAGTTTTCACACTCTATGCTGAGTGCCCTTTGTGTGCCTTGGATTTAAATGAAGCTTGGTGAGCATCCCACACAAACGAATGCTCCACATGCGGGTTTCACATGCCACCAACTCCACATTCTCAGGCAACTTCAGTGCCACAGCCATTTTCAGATAGCCCTCAATGCAAAGGCTCTAGGCGCAAATATTGGTGTGAGAGCTAATTCAATCAAGGAAACACTGCATATTGGTGAAGGGCATATTGAAGAAGAATCAGCCGAGTGGTCCTTGTGCGAGAACAACTCCATTTGGCTCACTAACTTCACACACCATCAGGCTTCCAAGCAGCTCTCAAGGAAACTCAGTTTTCACACTCTATGCTTAGTGCCCTTTGAGTGCCTAGGACTGAAATGAATCTTGGTGAGCATCCCACACAAACGAATGCTCCACATGCGGGTTCCACATGCCACCAACTCCACATTCTCAGGCAACTTCAGCGCCAAAGCCATTTTCAGATAGCCCTCAATGCAAAGGCTCTAGACGCAAATATTGGTGTGAGAGCTAATTCAATCAAGGAAACACTGCATGTTGGTGAAGGGCATATTGAAGAAGGATCAGCCGAGTGGTTCTTGTGGGAGAACAACTCCATTTGGCTCACTAACTTCACACACCATCAGGCTTCCAAGCAGCTCTCAAGGAAACTCAGTTTTCACACTCTATGATTAGTGCCCTTTGAGTGCATTATCTAGGAATGAACCTGGTAGAGCATTACACAAACGGATGCTCCACATGCGGGTTTCACATGCCACCAACTCCACATTCACAGGCAACTTCAGCGCCACAGCCGTTTTCAGATAGCCCTCAATGCAAAGGCTCTAGACACAAATATTGGTGTGAGAGCTAATTCAATCAAGGAAACACTGCATGTTGATGAAGGGCATATTGAAGAAGGATCAGCCGAGTGGTTCTTGTGGGAGAACAACTCCATTTGGCTCACTAACTTCACACACCATCAGGCTTCCAAGCAGCTCTCAAGGAAACTCAGTTTTCACACTCTATGCTTAGTGCCCTTTGAGTGCATTATCTAGGAATGAACCTGGTAGAGCATCCCACACAAACGAATGCTCCACATGCGGTTTCACATGCCACCAACTCCACATTCACAGGCAACTTCAGCGCCACAGCCGTTTTCAGATAGCCCTCAATGCAAAGGCTCTAGAAGCAATTATTGGTGTGAGAGCTAATTCAATCAAGGAAACACTGCATATTGGTGAAGGGCATATTGAAGAAGAATCAGCCGAGTGGTCCTTGTGGGAGAACAACTCCATTTGGCTCACTAACTTCACACACCATCAGGCTTCCAAGCAGCTCTCAAGGAAACTCAGTTTTCACACTCTATGCTTAGTGCCCTTTGAGTGCCTAGGACTGAAATGAATCTTGGTGAGCATCCCACACAAACGAATGCTCCACATGCGGGTTCCACATGCCACCAACTCAACATTCTCAGGCAACTTCAGCGCCACAGCCATTTTCAGATAGCCCTCAATGCAAAGGCTCTAGACGCAAATATTGGTGTGAGAGCTAATTCAATCAAGGAAACACTGCATGTTGGTGAAGGGCATATTGAAGAAGGATCAGCCGAGTGGTTCTTGTGTGAGAACAACTCCATTTGGCTCACTAACTTCACACACCATCAGGTTTCCAAGCAGCTCTCAAGGAAACTCAGTTTTCACACTCTATGCTTAGTGCCCTTTGTGTGGCTAGGACTGAAATGAAGCTTGCTGAACATCCCACACAAACGAATGCTCCACATGCGGGTTTCACATGCCACCAACTCCACATTCACAGGCAACTTCAGCGCCACAGCCGTTTTCAGATAGCCCTCAATGCAAAGGTTCTAGACGCAAATATTGGTGTGAGAGCTAATTCAATCAAGGAAACACTGCATGTTGGTGAAGGGCATATTGAAGAAGGATCAGCCGAGTGGTTCTTGTGGGAGAACAACTCCATTTGGCTCACTAACTTCACACACCATCAGGCTTCCAAGCAGCTAGCTCTCAAGGAAACTCAGTTTTCACACTCTATGCTTAGTGCCCTTTGAGTGCATTATCTAGGAATGAACCTGGTAGAGCATCCCACACAAAAGAATGTTCCACATGCGGGTTTCACATGCCACCAACTCCACATTCACAGGCAACTTCAGCGCCACAGCCGTTTTCAGATAGCCCTCAATGCAAAGTCTCTAGACGCAAATATTGGTGTGAGAGCTAATTCAATCAAGGAAACACTGCATGTTGGTGAAGAGCATATTGAAGAAGGATCAACCGAGTGGTTCTTGTGGGAGAACAACTCCATTTGGCTCACTAACTTCACACACCATCAGGCTTCCAAGCAGCTCTCAAGGAAACTCAGTTTTCACACTCTATGCTTAGTGCCCTTTGAGTGCCTAGGACTGAAATGAATCTTGGTGAGCATCCCACACAAACGAATGCTCCACATGCGGGTTTCACATGCCACCAACTCCACATTCACAGGCAACTTCAGCGGGACAGCCATTTTCAGATAGCCCTCAATGCAAAGGCTCTAGACGCAAATATTGGTGTGAGAGCTAATTCAATCAAGGAAACACTGCATGTTGGTGAAGGGCATATTGAAGAAGGATCAGCCGAGTGGTTCTTGTGGGAGAACAACTCCATTTGGCTCACTAACTTCACACACCATCAGGCTTCCAAGCAGCTCTCAAGGAAACTCAGTTTTCACACTCTATGATTAGTGCCCTTTGAGTGCCTTGGACTGAAATGAAGCTTGGTGAGCATCCCACAGAAACGAATGCTCCACATGCGGGTTTCACATGCCACCAACTCCACATTCACAAGCAACTTCAGCGCCACAGCCGCTTTCAGATAGCCCTCAATGCAAAGGCTCTTACGCAAATATTGGTGTGAGAGCTAATTCAATCAAGGAAACACTGCAGTTGGTGAAGGGCATATTGAAGAAGGATCAGCCGAGTGGTTCTTGTGGGAGAACAACTCCATTTGGCTCACTAACTTCACACACCATCAGGCTTCCAAGCAGCTCTCAAGGAAACTCAGTTTTCACACTCTATGCTTAGTGCCCTTTGAGTGCATTATCTAGGAATGAACCTGGTAGAGCATCCCACACAAACGAATGCTCCACATGCGGTTTCACATGCCACCAACTCCACATTCACAGGCAACTTCAGCGCCACAGCCGTTTTCAGATAGCCCTCAATGCAAAGGCTCTAGAAGCAATTATTGGTGTGAGAGCTAATTCAATCAAGGAAACTCTGCATATTGGTGAAGGGCATATTGAAGAAGAATCAGCCGAGTGGTCCTTGTGGGAGAACAACTCCATTTGGCTCACTAACTTCACACACCATCAGGCTTCCAAGCAGCTCTCAAGGAAACTCAGTTTTCACACTCTATGCTTAGTGCCCTTTGAGTGCCTAGGACTGAAATGAATCTTGGTGAGCATCCCACACAAACGAATGCTCCACATGCGGGTTCCACATGCCACCAACTCAACATTCTCAGGCAACTTCAGCGCCACAGCCATTTTCAGATAGCCCTCAATGCAAAGGCTCTAGACGCAAATATTGGTGTGAGAGCTAATTCAATCAAGGAAACACTGCATGTTGGTGAAGGGCATATTGAAGAAGGATCAGCCGAGTGGTTCTTGTGGGAGAACAACTCCATTTGGCTCACTAACTTCACACACCATCAGGCTTCCAAGCAGCTAGCTCTCAAGGAAACTCAGTTTTCACACTCTATGCTTAGTACCCTTTGAGTGCATTATCTAGGAATGAACCTGGTAGAGCATCCCACACAAAAGAATGTTCCACATGCGGGTTTCACATGCCACCAACTCCACATTCACAGGCAACTTCAGCGCCACAGCCGTTTTCAGATAGCCCTCAATGCAAAGTCTCTAGACGCAAATATTGGTGTGAGAGCTAATTCAATCAAGGAAACACTGCATGTTGGTGAAGAGCATATTGAAGAAGGATCAGCCGAGTGGTTCTTGTGGGAGAACAACTCCATTTGGCTCACTAACTTCACACACCATCAGGCTTCCAAGCAGCTCTCAAGGAAACTCAGTTTTCACACTCTATGCTTAGTGCCCTTTGAGTGCCTAGGACTGAAATGAATCTTGGTGAGCATCCCACACAAACGAATGCTCCACATGCGGGTTTCACATGCCACCAACTCCACATTCACAGGCAACTTCAGCGCCACAGCCGTTTTCAGATAGCCCTCAATGCAAAGGCTCTAGACGCAAATATTGGTGTGAGAGCTAATTCAATCAAGGAAACACTGCATGTTGATGAAGGGCATATTGAAGAAGGATCAGCCGAGTGGTTCTTGTGGGAGAACAACTCCATTTGGCTCACTAACTTCACACACCATCAGGCTTCCAAGCAGCTCTCAAGGAAACTCAGTTTTCACACTCTATGCTTAGTGCCCTTTGAGTGCCTAGGACTGAAATGAATCTTGGTGAGCATCCCACACAAACGAATGCTCCACATGCGGGTTCCACATGCCACCAACTCAACATTCTCAGGCAACTTCAGCGCCACAGCCATTTTCAGATAGCCCTCAATGCAAAGGCTCTAGATGCAAATATTGGTGTGAGAGCTAATTCAATCAAGGAAACACTGCATGTTGGTGAAGGGCATATTGAAGAAGGATCAGCCGAGTGGTTCTTGTGGGAGAACAACTCCATTTGGCTCACTATCTTCACACACCATCAGGTTTCCAAGCAGCTCTCAAGGAAACTCAGTTTTCACACTCTATGCTTAGTGCCCTTTGTGTGGCTAGGACTGAAATGAAGCTTGCTGAACATCCCACACAAACGAATGCTCCACATGCGGGTTTCACATGCCACCAACTCCACATTCACAGGCAACTTCAGCGCCACAGCCGTTTTCAGATAGCCCTCAATGCAAAGGTTCTAGACGCAAATATTGGTGTGAGAGCTAATTCAATCAAGGAAACACTGCATGTTGGTGAAGGGCATATTGAAGAAGGATCAGACGAGTGGTTCTTGTGGGAGAACAACTCCATTTGGCTCACTAACTTCACACACCATCAGGCTTCCAAGCAGCTCTCAAGGAAACTCAGTTTTCACACTCTATGATTAGTGCCCTTTGAGTGCATTATGTAGGAATGAACCTGGTAGAGCATCCCACACAAACGAATGCTCCACATGCGGGTTTCACATGCCACCAACTCCACATTCACAAGCAACTTCAGCGCCACAGCCGCTTTCAGATAGCCCTCAATGCAAAGGCTCTTACGCAAATATTGATTGGTGTGAGAGCTAATTCAATCAAGGAAACACTGCAGTTGGTGAAGGGCATATTGAAGAAGGATCAGCCGAGTGGTTCTTGTGGGAGAACAACTCCATTTGGCTCACTAACTTCACACACCATCAGGCTTCCAAGCAGCTCTCAAGGAAACTCAGTTTTCACACTCTATGCTTAGTGCCCTTTGAGTGCATTATCTAGGAATGAACCTGGTAGAGCATCCCACACAAACGAATGCTCCACATGCGGTTTCACATGCCACCAACTCCACATTCACAGGCAACTTCAGCGCCACAGCCGTTTTCAGATAGCCCTCAATGCAAAGGCTCTAGAAGCAATTATTGGTGTGAGAGCTAATTCAATCAAGGAAACACTGCATATTGGTGAAGGGCATATTGAAGAAGAATCAGCCGAGTGGTCCTTGTGGGAGAACAACTCCATTTGGCTCACTAACTTCACACACCATCAGGCTTCCAAGCAGCTCTCAAGGAAACTCAGTTTTCACACTCTATGCTTAGTACCCTTTGAGTGCATTATCTAGGAATGAACCTGGTAGAGCATCCCACACAAAAGAATGTTCCACATGCGGGTTTCACATGCCACCAACTCCACATTCACAGGCAACTTCAGCGCCACAGCCGTTTTCAGATAGCCCTCAATGCAAAGTCTCTAGACGCAAATATTGGTGTGAGAGCTAATTCAATCAAGGAAACACTGCATGTTGGTGAAGAGCATATTGAAGAAGGATCAGCCGAGTGGTTCTTGTGGGAGAACAACTCCATTTGGCTCACTAACTTCACACACCATCAGGCTTCCAAGCAGCTCTCAAGGAAACTCAGTTTTCACACTCTATGCTTAGTGCCCTTTGAGTGCCTAGGACTGAAATGAATCTTGGTGAGCATCCCACACAAACGAATGCTCCACATGCGGGTTTCACATGCCACCAACTCCACATTCACAGGCAACTTCAGCGCCACAGCCGTTTTCAGATAGCCCTCAATGCAAAGGCTCTAGACGCAAATATTGGTGTGAGAGCTAATTCAATCAAGGAAACACTGCATGTTGATGAAGGGCATATTGAAGAAGGATCAGCCGAGTGGTTCTTGTGGGAGAACAACTCCATTTGGCTCACTAACTTCACACACCATCAGGCTTCCAAGCAGCTCTCAAGGAAACTCAGTTTTCACACTCTATGCTTAGTGCCCTTTGAGTGCCTAGGACTGAAATGAATCTTGGTGAGCATCCCACACAAACGAATGCTCCACATGCGGGTTCCACATGCCACCAACTCCACATTCTCAGGCAACTTAGTGCCACAGCCATTTTCAGATAGCCCTCAATGCAAAGGCTCTAGATGCAAATATTGGTGTGAGAGCTAATTCAATCAAGGAAACACTGCATGTTGGTGAAGGGCATATTGAAGAAGGATCAGCCGAGTGGTTCTTGTGGGAGAACAACTCCATTTGGCTCACTATCTTCACACACCATCAGGTTTCCAAGCAGCTCTCAAGGAAACTCAGTTTTCACACTCTATGCTTAGTGCCCTTTGTGTGGCTAGGACTGAAATGAAGCTTGCTGAACATCCCACACAAACGAATGCTCCACATGCGGGTTTCACATGCCACCAACTCCACATTCACAGGCAACTTCAGCGCCACAGCCGTTTTCAGATAGCCCTCAATGCAAAGGTTCTAGACGCAAATATTGGTGTGAGAGCTAATTCAATCAAGGAAACACTGCATGTTGGTGAAGGGCATATTGAAGAAGGATCAGACGAGTGGTTCTTGTGGGAGAACAACTCCATTTGGCTCACTAACTTCACACACCATCAGGCTTCCAAGCAGCTCTCAAGGAAACTCAGTTTTCACACTCTATGATTAGTGCCCTTTGAGTGCATTATGTAGGAATGAACCTGGTAGAGCATCCCACACAAACGAATGCTCCACATGCGGGTTTCACATGCCACCAACTCCACATTCACAAGCAACTTCAGCGCCACAGCCGCTTTCAGATAGCCCTCAATGCAAAGGCTCTTACGCAAATATTGATTGGTGTGAGAGCTAATTCAATCAAGGAAACACTGCAGTTGGTGAAGGGCATATTGAAGAAGGATCAGCCGAGTGGTTCTTGTGGGAGAACAACTCCATTTGGCTCACTAACTTCACACACCATCAGGCTTCCAAGCAGCTCTCAAGGAAACTCAGTTTTCACACTCTATGCTTAGTGCCCTTTGAGTGCATTATCTAGGAATGAACCTGGTAGAGCATCCCACACAAACGAATGCTCCACATGCGGTTTCACATGCCACCAACTCCACATTCACAGGCAACTTCAGCGCCACAGCCGTTTTCAGATAGCCCTCAATGCAAAGGCTCTAGAAGCAATTATTGGTGTGAGAGCTAATTCAATCAAGGAAACACTGCATATTGGTGAAGGGCATATTGAAGAAGAATCAGGCGAGTGGTCCTTGTGGGAGAACAACTCCATTTGGCTCACTAACTTCACACACCATCAGGCTTCCAAGCAGCTCTCAAGGAAACTCAGTTTTCACACTCTATGCTTAGTGCCGTTTGAGTGCATTATCTAGGAATGAACCTGGTAGAGCATTACACACAAACGAATGCTCCACATGCGGGTTTCACATGCCACCAACTCCACATTCACAGGCAACTTCAGCGCCATAGCCGCTTTCAGATAGCCCTCAATGCAAAGGCTCTAGACGCAAATATTGGTGTGAGAGCTAATTCAATCAAGGAAACACTGCATGTTGGTGAAGGGCATATTGAAGAAGGATCAGCCGAGTGGTTCTTGTGGGACAACAACTCCATTTGGCTCAGTAACTTAACACACCATCAGGCTTCCAAGCAGCTCTCAAGGAATCTCAGTTTTCACACTCTATGCTTAGTGCCCTTTGAGTGCATTATCTAGGAATGAACCTGGTAGAGCATCCCACACAAAAGAATGTTCCACATGCGGGTTTCACATGCCACCAACTCCACATTCACAGGCAACTTCAGCGCCACAGCCGTTTTCAGATAGCCCTCAATGCAAAGTCTCTAGACGCAAATATTGGTGTGAGAGCTAATTCAATCAAGGAAACACTGCATGTTGGTGAAGAGCATATTGAAGAAGGATCAGCCGAGTGGTTCTTGTGGGAGAACAACTCCATTTGGCTCACTAACTTCACACACCATCAGGCTTCCAAGCAGCTCTCAAGGAAACTCAGTTTTCACACTCTATGCTTAGTGCCCTTTGAGTGCCTAGGACTGAAATGAATCTTGGTGAGCATCCCACACAAACGAATGCTCCACATGCGGGTTTCACATGCCACCAACTCCACATTCACAGGCAACTTCAGCGCCACAGCCGTTTTCAGATAGCCCTCAATGCAAAGGCTCTAGACGCAAATATTGGTGTGAGAGCTAATTCAATCAAGGAAACACTGCATGTTGATGAAGGGCATATTGAAGAAGGATCAGCCGAGTGGTTCTTGTGGGAGAACAACTCCATTTGGCTCACTAACTTCACACACCATCAGGCTTCCAAGCAGCTCTCAAGGAAACTCAGTTTTCACACTCTATGCTTAGTGCCCTTTGAGTGCCTAGGACTGAAATGAATCTTGGTGAGCATCCCACACAAACGAATGCTCCACATGCGGGTTCCACATGCCACCAACTCAACATTCTCAGGCAACTTCAGCGCCACAGCCATTTTCAGATAGCCCTCAATGCAAAGGCTCTAGATGCAAATATTGGTGTGAGAGCTAATTCAATCAAGGAAACACTGCATGTTGGTGAAGGGCATATTGAAGAAGGATCAGCCGAGTGGTTCTTGTGGGAGAACAACTCCATTTGGCTCACTAACTTCACACACCATCAGGTTTCCAAGCAGCTCTCAAGGAAACTCAGTTTTCACACTCTATGCTGAGTGCCCTTTGTGTGCCTTGGATTTAAATGAATCTTGGTGAGCATCCCACACAAACGAATGCTCCACATGCGGGTTTCACATGCCACCAACTCCACATTCACAGGCAACTTCAGCGCCACAGCCGTTTTCAGATAGCCCTCAATGCAAAGGTTCTAGACGCAAATATTGGTGTGAGAGCTAATTCAATCAAGGAAACACTGCATGTTGGTGAAGGGCATATTGAAGAAGGATCAGCCGAGTGGTTCTTGTGGGAGAACAACTCCATTTGGCTCACTAACTTCACACACCATCAGGCTTCCAAGCAGCTCTCAAGGAAACTCAGTTTTCACACTCTATGCTTAGTGCCCTTTGAGTGCATTATCTAGGAATGAACCTGGTAGAGCATCCCACACAAACGAATGCTCCACATGCGGGTTTCAAATGCCACCAACTCCACATTCACAAGCAACTTCAGCGCCACAGCCGCTTTCAGATAGCCAACAATGCAAAGGCTCTTACGCAAATATTGGTGTGAGAGCTAATTCAATCAAGGAAACACTGCAGTTGGTGAAGGGCATATTGAAGAAGGATCAGCCGAGTGGTTCTTGTGGGAGAACAACTCCATTTGGCTCACTAACTTCACACACCATCAGGCTTCCAAGCAGCTCTCAAGGAAACTCAGTTTTCACACTCTATGCTTAGTGCCCTTTGCGTGCATTATCTAGGAATGAACCTGGTAGAGCATCCCACACAAACGAATGCTCCACATGCGGTTTCACATGCCACCAACTCCACATTCACAGGCAACTTCAGCGCCACAGCCGTTTTCAGATAGCCCTCAATGCAAAGGCTCTAGAAGCAATTATTGGTGTGAGAGCTAATTCAATCAAGGAAACACTGCATATTGGTGAAGGGCATATTGAAGAAGAATCAGCCGAGTGGTCCTTGTGGGAGAACAACTCCATTTGGCTCACTAACTTCACACACCATCAGGCTTCCAAGCAGCTCTCAAGGAAACTCAGTTTTCACACTCTATGCTTAGTGCCCTTTGAGTGCCTAGGACTGAAATGAATCTTGGTGAGCATCCCACACAAACGAATGCTCCACATGCGGGTTCCACATGCCACCAACTCAACATTCTCAGGCAACTTCAGCGCCACAGCCATTTTCAGATAGCCCTCAATGCAAAGGCTCTAGACGCAAATATTGGTGTGAGAGCTAATTCAATCAAGGAAACACTGCATGTTGGTGAAGGGCATATTGAAGAAGGATCAGCCGAGTGGTTCTTGTGGGAGAACAACTCCATTTGGCTCACTAACTTCACACACCATCAGGCTTCCAAGCAGCTAGCTCTCAAGGAAACTCAGTTTTCACACTCTATGCTTAGTGCCGTTTGAGTGCATTATCTAGGAATGAACCTGGTAGAGCATCCCACACAAAAGAATGTTCCACATGCGGGTTTCACATGCCACCAACTCCACATTCACAGGCAACTTCAGCGCCACAGCCGTTTTCAGATAGCCCTCAATGCAAAGTCTCTAGACGCAAATATTGGTGTGAGAGCTAATTCAATCAAGGAAACACTGCATGTTGGTGAAGAGCATATTGAAGAAGGATCAGCCGAGTGGTTCTTGTGGGAGAACAACTCCATTTGGCTCACTAACTTCACACACCATCAGGCTTCCAAGCAGCTCTCAAGGAAACTCAGTTTTCACACTCTATGCTTAGTGCCCTTTGAGTGCCTAGGACTGAAATGAATCTTGGTGAGCATC
>NW_026698232.1:0-29346 GCF_030435755.1 Ochotona princeps
CTCAATGCAAAGGCTCTAGAGGCAAATATTAGTGTGAGAGCTAATTCAATCAAGGAAACACTGCATGTTGGTGAAGGGCATATTGAAGAAGGATCAGCCGAGTGGTTCTTGTGGGAGAACAACTCCATTTGGCTCACTAACTTCACACACCATCAGGCTTCCAAGCAGCTCTCAAGGAAACTCAGTTTTCACACTCTATGCTTAGTGCCCTTTGAGTGCCTAGGACTGAAATGAAGCTTGCTGAGCATCCCACACAAACGAATGCTCCACATGCGGGTTTCACATGCCAGCAATCCACATTCTCAGGCAACTTCAGCGCCACAGCCGTTTTCACATAGCCCTCAATGCAAAGGCCCTAGACACAAATATTGTTGTGAGAGCTAATCGAAACAAGGAAACACTGCATGTTGGTGAAGGGCATATTGAAGAAGGATCAGCCGAGTGGTTCTTGTGGGAGAACAACTCCATTTGGCTCACTAACTTCACACACCATCAGGCTTACAAGCAGCTCTCAAGGAAACTCAGTTTTCACACTCTATGCTTAGTGCCCTTTGAGTGCATTATCTAGGAATGAACCTGGTAGAGCATCCCACACAAACGAATGCTCCACATGCGGGTTTCACATGCCACCAACTCCACATTCTCAGGCAACTTCAGCGCCACAGCCATTTACAGATAGCTCTCAATGCAAAGGCTCTAGACGCAAATATTAGTGTGAGAGCTAATTCAATCAAGGAAACACTGCATATTGGTGAAGGGCCTATTGAAGAAGAATCAGCTAAGTGGTTCTTGTGGGAGAACAACTCCATTTGGCTCACTAACTTCACACACCATCAGGCTTCCAAGCAGCTCTCAAGGAAACTCAGTTTTCACACTCTGTGCTTAGTGCCCTTTGAGTGCATTATCTAGGAATGAACCTGGTAGAGCATCCCACACAAACGAATGCTCCACATGCGGGTTTCACATGCCACCAACTCCACATTCTCAGTCAACTTCAATGCCACAGCCGTTTTCACATAGCCCTCAATGCAAAGGCTCTAGACGCAAATATTGGTGTGAGAGCTAATTCAATCAAGGAAACACTGCATATTGGTGAAGGGCATATTGAAGAAGGATCAGCCGAGTGGTTCTTGTGGGAGATCAACTCCATTTGGCTCACTAACTTCACACACCATCAGGCTTCCAAGCAGCTCTCAAGGAAACTCAGTTTTCACACTCTATGCTTAGTGCCCTTTGAGTGCATTATCTAGGAATGAACCTGGTAGAGCATCCCACACAAACGAATGCTCCACATGCGGGTTTCACATGCCACCAACTCGACATTCACAGGCAACTTCAGCGCCACAGCCGTTTTCACATAGCCCTCAATGCAAAGGCTCTAGACGCAAATATTGGTGTGAGAGCTAATTCAATCAAGGAAACACTGCATGTTGGTGAAGCGCATATTGAAGAAGGATCAGCCGAGTGGTTCTTGTGGGAGATCAACTCCATTTGGCTCACTAACTTCACACACCATCAGGCTTCCAAGCAGCTCTCAAGGAAACTCAGTTTTCACACTCTATGCTTAGTGCCCTTTGAGTGCTTAGGACTGAAATGAAGCTTGCTGAGCATCCCACACAAACGAATGCTCCACATGCGGGATTCACATGCCACTAACTCCACATTCTCAGGCAACTTCAGCGCCACAGCCATTTTCAGATAGCTCTCAATGCAAAGGCTCTAGATGCAAATATTAGTGTGAGAGCTAATTCAATCAAGGAAACACTGCATATTGGTGAAGGGCATATTGAAGAAGAATCAGCCGAGTGGTTCTTGTGGGAGAACAACTCCACTTGGCTCACTAACTTCACACACCATCAGGCTTCCAAGCAGCTCTCAAGGAAACTCAGTTTTCACACTCTATGCTTAGTGCCCTTTGAGTGCCTAGGACTGAAATGAAGCTTGCTGAGCATACCACACAAACGAATGCTCCACATGCGGGTTTCACATGCCACTAATCCACATTCTCAGGCAACTTCAGCGCCACAGCCGTTTTCACATAGCCCTCAATGCAAAGGCCCTAGACGCAAATATTGGTGTGAGAGCTAATTCAATCAAGGAAACACTGCATGTTGGTGAAGGGCCTATTGAAGAAGGATCAACCGAGTGGTTCTTGTGGGAGATCAACTCCATTTGGCTCACTAACTTCACACACCATCAGGCTTCCAAGCAGCTCTCAAGGAAACTCAGTTTTCACACTCTATGCTTAGTGCCCTTTGAGTGCATTATCTAGGAATGAACCTGGTAGAGCATCCCACACAAACGAATGCTCCACATGCGGGTTTCACATGCCACCAACTCCACATTCACAGGCAACTTCAGCGCCACATCGTTTTCACATAGCCCTCAATGCAAAGGCTCTAGACGCAAATATTTGTGTGAAAGCTAATTCAATCAAGGAAACACTGCATGTTGGTGAAGGGCATATTGAAGAAGGATCAGCCGAGTGGTTCTTGTGGGAGAACAACTCCATTTGGCTCACTAACTTCACACACCATCAGGCTTCCAAGCAGTTCTCAAGGAAACTCAGTTTTCACACTCTATGTTTAGAGCCCTTTGAGTGCATTATCTAGGAATGAACCTGGTAGAGCATCCCACACAAACGAATGCTCCACATGCGGGTTTCACATGCCACCAACTCCACATTCTCAGGCAACTTCAGCGCCACAGCCATTTTCAGATAGCTCTCAATGCAAAGGCTCTAGATGCAAATATTAGTGTGAGAGCTAATTCAATCAAGGAAACACTGCATGTTGGTGAAGGGCATATTGAAGAAGAATCAGCTAAGTGGTTCTTGTGGGAGAACAACTCCATTTGGCTCACTAACTTCACACACCATCAGGCTTCCAAGCAGCTCTCAAGGAAACTCAGTTTTCACACTCTATGCTTAGTGCCCTTTGAGTGCATTATCTAGGAATGAACCTTGGTGAGCATTCCACACAAACGAATGCTCCACATGCGGGTTTCACATGCCACCAACTCCACATTCACAGGCAACTTCAGCGCCACATCATTTTCACATAGCCCTCAATGCAAAGGTTCTAGACGCAAATATTGGTGTGAAAGCTAATTCAATCAAGGAAACACTGCATGTTGGTGAAGGGCATATTGAAGAAGGATCAGCCGAGTGGTTCTTGAGGGAGAACAACTCCATTTGGCTCACTAACTTCACACACCATCAGGCTTCCAAGCAGCTCTCAAGGAAACTCAGTTTTCACACTCTATGCTTAGTGCCCTTTGAGTGCATTATCTAGGAATGAACCTGGTAGAGCATCCCACACAAACGAATGCTCCACATGCGGGTTTCACATGCCACTAACTCCACATTCACAGGCAACTTCAGCGCCACAGCCGTTTTCACATGGCCCTCAATGCAAAGGCTCTAGACGCAAATATTGGTGTGAGAGCTAATTCAATCAAGGAAACACTGCATGTTGGTGAAGGGCATATTGAAGAAGGATCAGCCGAGTGGTTCTTGTGGGAGAACAACTCCATTTGGCTCACTTACTTCACACACCATCAGGCTTCCAAGCAGCTCTCAAGAAAACTCAGTTTTCACAATCTATGCTTAGTGCCTTTTGAGTGCATTATCTAGGAATGAACCTGGTAGAGCATCCCACACAAACGAATGCCCCACATGCGGGTTTCACATGCCACCAACTCCACATTCACAGACAACTTCAGCGCCACAGCCGTTTTCACAGAGCCCTCAATGCAAAGGCTCTAGAGCAAATATTGGTGTGAGAGCTAATTCAATCAAGGAAACACTGCATGTTGGTGAAGGGCATATTGAAGAAGGATCAGCCGAGTGGTTCTTGTGGGAGATCAACTCCATTTGGCTCACTAACTTCACACACCATCAGGCTTCCAAGCAGCTCTCAAGGAAACTCAGTTTTCACACTCTATGCTTAGTGCCCTTTGAGTGCCTAGGACTGAAATGAAGCTTGCTGAGCATCCCACACAAACGAATGCTCCACATGCGGGTTTCACATGCCACCAACTTCACATTCACAGGCAACTTCAGCGCCACAGCCATTTTCAGATAGCTCTCAATGCAAAGGCTCTAGATGCAAATATTAGTGTGAGAGCTAATTCAATCAAGGAAACACTGCATATTGGTGAAGGGCATATTGAAGAAGAATCAGCCGAGTGGTTCTTGTGGGAGAACAACTCCATTTGGCTCACTAACTAAACACACCATCAGGCTTCCAAGCAGCTTTCAAGGAAACTCAGTTTCCACACTCTATGCTTAGTGCCCTTTGAGTGCATTATCTAGGAATGAACCTGGTAGAGCATCCCACACAAACGAATGCTCCACATGCGGGTTTCACATGCCACCAACTCCACATTCACAGGCAACTTCAGCGCCACATCGTTTTCACATAGCCCTCAATGCAAAGGCTCTAGACGCAAATATTTGTGTGAAAGCTAATTCAATCAAGGAAACACTGCATGTTGGTGAAGGGCATATTGAAGAAGGATCAGCCGAGTGGTTCTTGTGGGAGAACAACTCCATTTGGCTCACTAACTTCACACACCATCAGGCTTCCAAGCAGCTCTCAAGGAAACTCAGTTTTCACAATCTATGCTTAGTGCCCTTTGAGTGCCTAGGACTGAAATGAACCTTGCTGAGCATCCCACACAAACGAATGCTCCACATGCGGGTTTCACATGCCACCAACTCCACTTTCTCAGGCAACTTCAGCGCCACAGCAGTTTTCACATAGCCCTCAATGCAAAGGCTCTAGACGCAAATATTGGTGTGAGAGCTAATTCAATCAAGGAAACACTGCATGTTGGTGAAGGGCATATTGAAGAAGGATCAGCCGAGTGGTTCTTGTGGGAGAACAACTCCATTTGGCTCACTAACTTCACAAACCATCAGGCTTCCAAGCAGCTCTCAAGGAAACTCAGTTTCCACACTCTATGCTTAGTGCCCTTTGTTTGCCTAGGACTGAAATGAAGCTTGGAGAGCATCCCACACAAACGAATGCTCCACATGCGGGTTTCACATGCCACCAACTCCACATTCACAGGCAACTTCAGCGCCACAGCCGTTTTCAATTAGCCCTCAATGCAAAGGCTCTAGACGCAAATATTGGTGTGAGAGCTAATTCAATCAAGGAAACACTGCATGATGGTGAAGGGCCTATTGAAGAAGGATCAGCCGAGTGGTTCGTGTTGGAGATCAACTCCATTTGGCTCACTAACTTCACACACCATCAGGCTTCCAAGCAGCTCTCAAGGAAACTCAGTTTTCACACTCTATGCTTAGTGCCCTTTGAGTGCATAGGACTGAAATGAAGCTTGGTGAGCATCCCACACAAATGAATGCTCCACATGCGGGTTTCACATGCCACTAACTCCACATTCTCAGGCAACTTCAGCGCCACAGCAGTTTTCACATAGCCCTCAATGCAAAGGCTCTAGACGCAAATATTGGTGTGAGAGCTAATTCAATCAAGGAAACACTGCATGTTGGTGAAGGGCATATTGAAGAAGAATAAGCTAAGTGGTTCTTGTGGGAGAACAACTCCATTTGGCTCACTAACTTCACACACCATCAGGCTTCCAAGCAGCTCTCAAGGAAACTCAGTTTTCACACTCTATGCTTAGTGCCCTTTCAGTGCCTAGGACTGAAATGAACCTTGGTGAGCATCCCACACAAACGAATGCTCCACATGCGGGTTTCACATGCCACCAACTCCACATTCACAGGCAACTTCAGCGCCACAGCCGTTTTCACATAGCCCTCAATGCAAAGGCTCTAGACGCAAATATTGGTGTGAGAGCTAATTCAATCAAGGAAACACTGCCTGTTGGTGAAGGGCATATTGAAGAAGGATCAGCCGAGTGGTTCTTTTGGGAGAACAACTCCATTTGGCTCACTAACTTCACACACCATCAGGCTTCCAAGCAGCTCTCAAGGAAACTCAGTTTTCACACTCTATGCTTAGTGCCCTTTGAGTGCATTATCTAGGAATGAACCTGGTAGAGCATCCCACACAAACGAATGCTCCACATGCGGGTTTCACATGCCACCAACTCCACATTCACAGGCAACTTCAGCGCCACATCGTTTTCAATTAGCCCTCAATGCAAAGGCTCTAGACGCAAATATTTGTGTGAAAGCTAATTCAATCAAGGAAACACTGCATGTTGGTGAAGGGCATATTGAAGAAGGATCAGCCGAGTGGTTCTTGTGGGAGAACAACTCCATTTGGCTCACTAACTTCACAAACCATCAGGCTTCCAAGCAGCTCTCAAGGAAACTCAGTTTTCACACTCTATGCTTAGTGCCCTTTGAGTGCCTAGGACTGAAATGAAGCTTGCTGAGCATCCCACACAAACGAATGCTCCACATGCGGGTTTCACATGCCACCAACTCCACTTTCTCAGGCAACTTCAGCGCCACAGCAGTTTTCACATAGCCCTCAATGCAAAGGCTCTAGACTCAAATATTGGAGTGAGAGCTAATTCAATTAAAGAAACACTGCATGTTGGTGAAGGGCATATTGAAGAAGGATCAGCCGAGTGGTTCTTGTGGGAGAACAACTCCATTTGGCTCACTAACTTCACACACCATCAGGCTTCCAAGCAGCTCTCAAGGAAACTCAGTTTTCACACTTATGCTTTGTGCCCTTTGAGTGCCTAGGACTGAAATGAAGCTTGGTGAGCATCCCACACAAACGAATGCTCCACATGCGGGTTTCACATGCCACCAACTCCACATTCACAGGCAAATTCAGCGCCACAGCCGTTTTCACATAGCCCTCAATGCAAAGGATCTAGACGAAAATATTGGTGTGAGAGCTAATTCAATCAAGGAAACACTGCATGTTGGTGAAGGGCATATTGAAGAAGGATCAGCCGAGTGGTTCTTGTGGGAGAACAACTCCATTTGGCTCACTAACTTCACACACCATCAGGCTTCCAAGCAGCTCTCAAGGAAACTCAGTTTTCACACTTATGCTTAGTGCCCTTTGAGTGCCTAGGACTGAAATGAAGCTTGGTGAGCATCCCACACAAACGAATGCTCCACATGCGGGTTTCACATGCCACCAACTCCACATTCACAGGCAACTTCAGCGCCACAGCCGTTTTCACATAGCCCTCAATGCAAAGGATCTAGACGAAAATATTGGTGTGAGAGCTAATTCAATCAAGGAAACACTGCATGTTGGTGAAGGGCATATTGAAGAAGGATCAGCCGAGTGGTTCTTGTGGGAGAACAACTCCATTTGGCTCACTAACTTCACACACCATCAGGCTTCCAAGCAGCTCTCAAGGAAACTCAGTTTTGACACTCTATGCTTAGTGCCCTTTGAGTGCATTATCTAGGAATGAACCTGGTAGAGCATCCCACACAAACGAATGCTCCACATGCGGGTTTCACATGCCACCAACTCCACATTCACAGGCAACTTCAGCGCCACAGCTGTTTTCACATAG
This sequence comes from Ochotona princeps, assembly GCF_030435755.1. Lineage (NCBI taxonomy): Eukaryota > Metazoa > Chordata > Mammalia > Lagomorpha > Ochotonidae > Ochotona > Ochotona princeps. Next base: position 7,492 of record NW_026698232.1, read on the forward strand.
CCCTCAATGCAAAGGCTCTAGACGCAAATATTGGTGTGAGAGCTAATTCAATCAAAGAAACACTGCATGTTGGTGAAGGGCCTATTGAAGAAGGATCAGCCGAGTGGTTCTTGTGGGAGAACAACTCCATTTGGCTCACTAACTTCACACACCATCAGGCTTCCAAGCAGCTCTCAAGGAAACTCAGGTTTCACACTCTATGCTTAGTGCCCTTTGAGTGCCTAGGACTGAAGTGAAGCTTGGTGAGCATCCCACACAAACGAAGGCTTCACATGCCGGTTTCACATGCCACCAACTCCACATTCACAGGCAACTTCAGCGCCACAGCCGTTTTCAGATAGCCCTCAATGCAAAGGCTCTAGACGCAAATATTGGTGTTAGAGCTAATTCAATCAAAGAAATACTGCATGTTGGTGAAGGGCATATTGAAGAAGGATCAGCCGAGTGGTTCTTGTGGGAGAACAACTCCATTTGGCTCACTAACTTCACACACCATCAGGCTTCCAAGCAGCTCTCAAGGAAACTCAGTTTTCACACTCTATGCTTAGTGCCCTTTGAGTGCATTATCTAGGAATGAACCTGGTAGAGCATCCCACACAAACGAATGCTCCACATGCGGGTTTCACATGCCACCCACTCCACATTCTCAGGCAACTTCAGCGCCACAGCCATTTACAGATGGCTCTCAATGCAAAGGCTCTAGACGCAAATATTGGTGTGAGAGCTAATTCAATCAAGGAAACACTGCATATTGGTGAAGGGCATATTGAAGAAGGATCAGCCAAGTGGTTCTTGTGGGAGAACAACTCCATTTGGCTCACTAACTTCACACACCATCAGGCTTCCAAGCAGCTCTCAAGGAAACTCAGTTTTCACACTCTATGCTTAGTGCCCTTTGAGTGCCTAGGACTGAAACGAAGCTTGGTGAGCATCCCACACAAACGAATGCTCTACATGCGGGTTTCACATGCCACCAACTCCACATTCACAGGCAACTTCAGCGCCACAGCCGTTTTCAGATAGCCCTCAATACAAGGGTTCTAGACGCAAATATTGGTGTGAGAGCTAATTCAATCAAGGAAACACTGCATGTTGGTGAAGGGCATATTGAAGAAGGATCAGCCAAGTGGTTCTTGTGGGAGAACAACTCCACTTGGCTCACTTACTTCACACACCATCAGGCTTCCAAGCAGCTCTCAAGGAAACTCAGTTTTCACACTCTATGCTTAGTGCCCTTTGAGTGCCTAGGACTGAAATGAACCTTGGTGAGCATCCACACAAACGAATGCTCCACATGCGGGTTTCACATGCCACCAACTCCACATTCTCAGGCAACTTCAGCGCCACAGCCATTTTCAGATAGCCCTAAATGCAAAGGCTCTAGACGCAAATATTAGTTTGAGAGCTAATTCAATCAAGGAAACACTGCATGTTGGTGAAGGGCATATTGAAGAAGAATCAGCTAAGTGGTTCTTGTGGGAGGACAACTCCATTTGGCTCACTAACTTCACACACCATCAGGCTTCCAAGCAGCTCTCAAGGAAACTCAGTTTTCACACTCTATGCTTAGTGCCCTTTGAGTGCCTAGTACTGAAACGAAGCTTGGTGAGCATCCCACACAAACCAATGCTCCACATGCGGGTTTCACATACCACCAACTCCACATTCACAGGCAACTTCAGCGACACAGCCGTTTTCAGATAGCCCTCAATGCAAAGGCTCTAGACACAAATATTGGTGTGAGAGCTAATTCAATCAAGGAAACACTGCATGTTGGTGAAGGGCATATTGAAGAAGGATTAGCTGAGTGGTTCTTGTGGGAGAACAACTCCATTTGGCTCACTAACTTCACACACCATCAGGCTTCCAAGCAGCTCTCAAGGAAACTCAGTTTTCACACTCTATGCTTAGTGCCCTTTGAGTGCATTATCTAGGAATGAACCTGGTAGAGCATCCCACACAAACGAATGCTCCACATGCGGGTTTCACATGCCACCAACTCCACATTCACAGGCAACTTCAGCGCCACAGCCGTTTTCACATGGCCCTCAATGCAAAGGCTCTAGACGCAAATATTGGTGTGAGAGCTAATTCAATCAAGGAAACACTGCATGTTGGTGAAGGGCCTATTGAAGAAGGATCAGCCGAGTGGTTCTTGTGGGAGAACAACTCCATTTGGCTCACTAACTTCACACACCATCAGGCTTCCAAGCAGCTCTCAAGGAAACTCACTTTTCACACTTATGCTTAGTGCCCTTTGAGTGCCTAGGACTGAAATGAAGCTTGCTGAGCATCCCACACAAACGAATGCTCCACATGTGGGTTTCACATGCCACCAACTCCACATTCTCAGGCAACTTCAGCGCCACAGCCGTTTTCACATAGCCCTCAATGCAAAGGCTCTAGACGCAAATATTGGTGTGAGAGCTGATTCAATCAAGGAAACACTGCATGTTGGTGAAGGGCCTATTGAAGAAGGATCAGCCGAGTGGTTCTTGTGGGAGAACAACTCCATTTGGCTCACTAACTAAACACACCATCAGGCTTCCAAGCAGCTCTCAAGGAAACTCAGTTTTCACACTCTATGCTTAGTACCCTTTGAGTGCATTTTCTAGGAACGAACCTGGTAGAGCATCCCACACAAACGAATGCTCCACATGCGGGTTTCACATGCCACCCACTCCACATTCTCAGGCAACTTCAGCGCCACAGCCATTTACAGATAGCTCTCAATGCAAAGGCTCTAGACGCAAATATTGGTGTGAGAGCTAATTCAATCAAGGAAACACTGCATATTGGTGAAGGGCATATTGAAGAAGGATCAGCCAAGTGGTTCTTGTGGGAGAACAACTCCATTTGGCTCACTAACTTCACACACCATCAGGCTTCCAAGCAGCTCTCAAGGAAACTCAGTTTTCACACTCTATGCTTAGTGCCCTTTGAGTGCCTAGGACTGAAACGAAGCTTGGTGAGCATCCCACACAAACGAATGCTCCACATGCGGGTTTCACATGCCACCAACTCCACATTCTCAGGCAACTTCAGCGCCACAGCCGTTTTCACATAGCCCTCAATACAAGGGTTCTAGACGAAAATATTGGTGTGAGAGCTAATTCAATCAAGGAAACACTGCATGTTGGTGAAGGGCATATTGAAGAAGGATCAGCCAAGTGGTTCTTGTGGGAGAACAACTCCACTTGGCTCACTTACTTCACACACAATCAGGCTTCCAAGCAGCTCTCAAGGAAACTCAGTTTTCACACTCTATGCTTAGTGCACTTTGAGTGCATTATCTAGGAATGAACCTGGTAGAGCATCCCAAACAAACGAATGCTCCACATCCGGGTTTCACATGCCACCAACTCCACATTCACTGGCAACTTCAGCGCCACAGCCGTTTTCAATTAGCCCTCAATGCAAAGGCTCTAGACGCAAATATTGGTGTGAGAGCTAATTCAATCAAGGAAACACTGCATGTTGGTGAAGGGCCTATTGAAGAAGGATCAGCCGAGTGGTTCTTGTGGGAGAACAACTCCATTTGGCTCACTAACTTCACACACCATCAGGCTTCCAAGCAGCTCTCAAGGAAACTCAGTTTTCACAATCTATGCTTAGTGCCCTTTGAGTGGCTAGGACTGAAGTGAAGCTTGGTGAGCATCCCACACAAACGAAGGCTCCACATGCGGGTTTCACATGCCACCAACTCCACATTCACAGGCAACTTCAGCGCACAGCTGTTTTCACATAGCCCTCAATGCAAAGGCTCTAGACGCAAATATTGGTGTGAGAGCTAATTCAATCAAAGAAACACTGCATGTTGGTGAAGAGCATATTGAAGAAGGATCAGCCGAGTGGTTCTTGTGGGAGAACAACTCCATTTGGCTCACTAACTTCACACACCATCAGGTTTCCAAGCAGCTCTCAAGGAAACTCAGTTTTCACACTCTATGCTTAGTGCCCTTTGAGTGCATTATCTAGGAATGAACCTGGTAGAGCATCCCACACAAACGAATGCTCCAGATGCGGGTTTCACATGCCACCAACTCCACATTCACAGGCAACTTCAGTGCCACAGCCGTTTTCAGATAGCTCTCAATGCAAAGGCTCTAGACGCAAATATTGGTGTGAGAGCTAATTCAATCAAGGAAACACTGCATGTTGGTGAAGGGCCTATTGAAGAAGGATCAGCCAAGTGGTTCTTGTGGGAGAACAACTCCATTTGGCTCACTAACTTCACACACCATCAGGCTTCCAAGCAGCTCTCAAGGAAACTCAGTTTTCACACTCTATGCTTAGTGCCCTTTGAGTGCCTAGGACTGAAACGAAGCTTGGTGAGCATCCCACACAAACGAATGCTCCACATGCGGGTTTCACATGCCACCAACTCCACATTCACAGGCAACTTCAGCGCCACAGCCGTTTTCAATTAGCCCTCAATGCAAAGGCTCTAGACGCAAATATTGGTGTGAGAGCTAATTCAATCAAGGAAACACTGCATGATGGTGAAGGGCCTATTGAAGAAGGATCAGCCGAGTGGTTCGTGTTGGAGATCAACTCCATTTGGCTCACTAACTTCACACACCATCAGGCTTCCAAGCAGCTCTCAAGGAAACTCAGTTTTCACACTCTATGCTTAGTGCCCTTTGAGTGCCTAGGACTGAAATGAAGCTTGGTGAGCATCCCACACAAATGAATGCTCCACATGCGGGTTTCACATGCCACTAACTCCACATTCTCAGGCAACTTCAGCGCCACAGCTGTTTTCACATAGCCCTCAATGCAAAGGCTCTAGACGCAAATATTGGTGTGAGAGCTAATTCAATCAAGGAAACACTGCATGTTGGTGAAGGGCATATTGAAGAAGAATAAGCTAAGTGGTTCTTGTGGGAGAACAACTCCATTTGGCTCACTAACTTCACACGCCATCAGGCTTCCAAGCAGCTCTCAAGGAAACTCAGTTTTCACACTCTATGTTTAGTGCCCTTTCAGTGCCTAGGACTGAAATGAACCTTGGTGAGCATCCCACACAAACGAATGCTCCACATGCGGGTTTCACATGCCACCAACTCCACATTCACAGGCAACTTCAGCGCCACAGCTGTTTTCACACAGCCCTCAATGCAAAGGCTCTAGATGCAAATATTGGTGTGAGAGCTAATTCAATCAAGGAAACACTGCATGTTGGTGAAGGGCATATTGAAGAAGGATCAGACGAGTGGTTCTTGTGGGAGAACAACTCCATTTGGCTCACTAACTTCACACACCATCAGGCTTCCAAGCAGCTCTCAAGGAAACTCAGTTTCCACACTCTATGCTTAGTGCCCTTTGAGTGCATTATCTAGGAATGAACCTGGTAGAGCATCCCACACAAACGAATGCTCCACATGCGGGTTTCACATGCCACCAACTCCACATTCACAGGCAACTTCAGCGCCACATCGTTTTCACATAGCCCTCAATGCAAAGGCTCTAGACGCAAATATTTGTGTGAAAGCTAATTCAATCAAGGAAACACTGCATGTTGGTGAAGGGCATATTGAAGAAGGATCAGCCAAGTGGTTCTTGTGGGAGAACAACTACATTTGGCTCACTAACTTCACAAACCATCAGGCTTCCAAGCAGCTCTCAAGGAAACTCAGTTTTCACACTCTATGCTTAGTGCCCTTTGAGTGCCTAGGACTGAAATGAAGCTTGGTGAGCATCCCACACAAATGAATGCTCCACATGCGGGTTTCACATGCCACTAACTCCACATTCTCAGGCAACTTCAGCGCCACAGCTGTTTTCACATAGCCCTCAATGCAAAGGCTCTAGACGCAAATATTGGTGTGAGAGCTAATTCAATCAAGGAAACACTGCATGTTGGTGAAGGGCATATTGAAGAAGAATAAGCTAAGTGGTTCTTGTGGGAGAACAACTCCATTTGGCTCACTAACTTCACACGCCATCAGGCTTCCAAGCAGCTCTCAAGGAAACTCAGTTTTCACACTCTATGTTTAGTGCCCTTTCAGTGCCTAGGACTGAAATGAACCTTGGAGAGCATCCCACACAAACGAATGCTCCACATGCGGGTTTCACATGCCACCAACTCCACATTCACAGGCAACTTCAGCGCCACAGCTGTTTTCACATAGCTCTCAATGCAAAGGCTCTAGACGCAAATATTGGTGTGAGAGCTAATTCAATCAAGGAAACACTGCCTGTTGGTGAAGAGCATATTGAAGAAGGATCAGCCGAGTGGTTCTTTTGGGAGAACAACTCCATTTGGCTCACTAACTTCACACACCATCAGGCTTCCAAGCAGCTCTCAAGGAAACTCAGTTTTCACACTCTATGCTTAGTGCCCTTTGAGTGCATTATCTAGGAATGAACCTGGTAGAGCATCCCACACAAACGAATGCTCCACATGCGGGTTTCACATGCCACCAACTCCACATTCACAGGCAACTTCAGCGCCACAGCTGTTTTCACATAGCCCTCAATGCAAAGGCTCTAGATGCAAATATTGGTGTGAGAGCTAATTCAATCAAGGAAACACTGCATGTTGGTGAAGGGCATATTGAAGAAGGATCAGCCGAGTGGTTCTTGTGGGAGAACAACTCCATTTGGCTCACTAACTTCACACACCATCAGGCTTCCAAGCAGCTCTCAAGGAAACTCAGTTTCCACACTCTATGCTTAGTGCCCTTTGAGTGCATTATCTAGGAATGAACCTGGTAGAGCATCCCACACAAACGAATGCTCCACATGCGGGTTTCACATGCCACCAACTCCACATTCACAGGCAACTTCAGCGCCACATCGTTTTCACATAGCCCTCAATGCAAAGGCTCTAGACGCAAATATTGGTGAGAGAGCTAATTCAATCAAGGAAACACTGCATGTTGGTGAAGGGCATATTGAAGAAGGATCAGCCAAGTGGTTCTTGTGGGAGAACAACTCCATTTGGCTCACTAACTTCACAAACCATCAGGCTTCCAAGCAGCTCTCAAGGAAACTCAGTTTTCACACTCTATGCTTAGTGCCCTTTGAGTGCCTAGGACTGAAATGAAGCTTGGTGAGCATCCCACACAAACGAATGCTCCACATGCGGGTTTCACATGCCACCAACTCCACTTTCTCAGGCAACTTCAGCGCCACAGCAGTTTTCACATAGCCCTCAATGCAAAGGCTCTAGACGCAAATATTGGAGTGAGAGCTAATTCAATCAAGGAAACACTGCATGTTGGTGAAGGGCATATTGAAGAAGGATCAGCCAAGTGGTTCTTGTGGGAGAACAACTCCATTTGGCTCACTAACTTCACAAACCATCAGGCTTCCAAGCAGCTCTCAAGGAAACTCAGTTTCCACACTCTATGCTTAGTGCCCTTTGAGTGCCTAGGACTGAAATGAAGCTTGGAGAGCATCCCACACAAACGAATGCTCCACATGCGGGTTTCACATGCCACCAACTCCACATTCACAGGCAACTTCAGCGCCACAGCCGTTTTCAATTAGCCCTCAATGCAAAGGCTCTAGACGCAAATATTGGTGTGAGAGCTAATTCAATCAAGGAAACACTGCATGATGGTGAAGGGCCTATTGAAGAAGGATCAGCCGAGTGGTTCGTGTTGGAGATCAACTCCATTTGGCTCACTAACTTCACACACCATCAGGCTTCCAAGCAGCTCTCAAGGAAACTCAGTTTTCACACTCTATGCTTAGTGCCCTTTGAGTGCCTAGGACTGAAATGAAGCTTGGTGAGCATCCCACACAAACGAATGCTCCACATGCGGGTTTCACATGCCACCCACTCCACATTCTCAGGCAACTTCAGCGCCACAGCTGTTTTCACATAGCCCTCAATGCAAAGGCTCTAGACGCAAATATTGGTGTGAGAGCTAATTCAATCAAGGAAACACTGCATGTTGGTGAAGGGCATATTGAAGAAGAATAAGCTAAGTGGTTCTTGTGGGAGAACAACTCCATTTGGCTCACTAACTTCACACGCCATCAGGCTTCCAAGCAGCTCTCAAGGAAACTCAGTTTTCACACTCTATGCTTAGTGCCCTTTGAGTGCCTAGGACTGAAATGAACCTTGGTGAGCATCCCACACAAACGAATGCTCCACATGCGGGTTTCACATGCCACCAACTCCACATTCACAGGCAACTTCAGCGCCACAGCCGTTTTCACATAGCCCTCAATGCAAAGGCTCTAGACGCAAATATTGGTGTGAGAGCTAATTCAATCAAGGAAACACTGCCTGTTGGTGAAGGGCATATTGAAGAAGGATCAGCCGAGTGGTTCTTTTGGGAGAACAACTCCATTTGGCTCACTAACTTCACACACCATCAGGCTTCCAAGCAGCTCTCAAGGAAACTCAGTTTTCACACTCTATGCTTAGTGCCCTTTGAGAGCATTATCTAGCAATGAACCTGGTAGAGCATCCCACACAAACGAATGCTCCACATGCGGGTTTCACATGCCACCAACTCCACATTCACAGGCAACTTCAGCGCCACAGCTGTTTTCAGATAGCCCTCAATGCAAAGGCTCTAGACGCAAATATTGGTGTGAGAGCTAATTCAATCAAGGAAACACTGCATGTTGGTGAAGGGCATATTGAAGAAGGATCAGCCGAGTGGTTCTTGTGGGAGAACAACTCCATTTGGCTCACTAACTTCACACACCATCAGGCTTCCAAGCAGCTCTCAAGGAAACTCAGTTTTCACACTTATGCTTTGTGCCCTTTGAGTGCCTAGGACTGAAATGAAGCTTGCTGAGCATCCCACACAAACGAATGCTCCACATGCGGGTTTCACATGCCACCAACTCCACATTCACAGGCAACTTCAGCGCCACAGCCGTTTTCACATAGCCCTCAATGCAAAGGCTCTAGACGAAAATATTGGTGTGAGAGCTAATTCAATCAAGGAAACACTGCATGTTGGTGAAGGGCATATTGAATAAGGATCAGCCGAGTGGTTCTTGTGGGAGAACAACTCCATTTGGCTCACTAACTTCACACACCATCAGGCTTCCAAGCAGCTCTCAAGGAAACTCAGTTTTCACACTTATGCTTAGTGCCCTTTGAGTGCCTAGGACTGAAATGAAGCTTGCTGAGCATCCCACACAAACGAATGCTCCACATGCGGGTTTCACATGCCACCAACTCCACTTTCTCAGGCAACTTCAGCGCCACAGCAGTTTTCACATAGCCCTCAATGCAAAGGCTCTAGACGCAAATATTGGAGTGAGAGCTAATTCAATCAAGGAAACACTGCATGTTGGTGAAGGGCATATTGAAGAAGGATCAGCCAAGTGGTTCTTGTGGGAGAACAACTCCATTTGGCTCACTAACTTCACAAACCATCAGGCTTCCAAGCAGCTCTCAAGGAAACTCAGTTTCCACACTCTATGCTTAGTGCCCTTTGAGTGCCTAGGACTGAAATGAAGCTTGGAGAGCATCCCACACAAACGAATGCTCCACATGCGGGTTTCACATGCCACTAACTCCACATTCTCAGGCAACTTCAGCGCCACAGCTGTTTTCACATAGCCCTCAATGCAAAGGCTCTAGACGCAAATATTGGTGTGAGAGCTAATTCAATCAAGGAAACACTGCCTGTTGGTGAAGGGCATATTGAAGAAGGATCAGCCGAGTGGTTCTTTTGGGAGAACAACTCCATTTGGCTCACTAACTTCACACACCATCAGGCTTCCAAGCAGCTCTCAAGGAAACTCAGTTTTCACACTCTATGCTTAGTGCCCTTTGAGTGCATTATCTAGGAATGAACCTGGTAGAGCATCCCACACAAACGAATGCTCCACATGCGGGTTTCACATGCCACCAACTCCACATTCACAGGCAACTTCAGCGCCACAGCTGTTTTCAGATAGCCCTCAATGCAAAGGCTCTAGACGCAAATATTTGTGTGAGAGCTAATTCAATCAAGGAAACACTGCATGTTGGTGAAGGGCATATTGAAGAAGGATCAGCCGAGTGGTTCTTGTGGGAGAACAACTCCATTTGGCTCACTAACTTCACACACCATCAGGCTTCCAAGCAGCTCTCAAGGAAACTCAGTTTTCACACTCTATGCTTTGTGCCCTTTGAGTGCCTAGGACTGAAATGAAGCTTGCTGAGCATCCCACACAAACGAATGCTCCACATGCGGGTTTCACATGCCACCAACTCCACATTCACAGGCAACTTCAGCGACACAGCAGTTTTCACATAGCCCTCAATGCAAAGGCTCTAGACGAAAATATTGGTGTGAGAGCTAATTCAATCAAGGAAACACTGCATGTTGGTGAAGGGCATATTGAAGAAGGATCAGCCGAGTGGTTCTTTTGGGAGAACAACTCCATTTGGCTCACTAACTTCACACACCATCAGGCTTCCAAGCAGCTCTCAAGGAAACTCAGTTTTCACACTCTATGCTTAGTGCCCTTTGAGTGCATTATCTAGCAATGAACCTGGTAGAACATCCCACACAAACGAATGCTCCACATGCGGGTTTCACATGCCACCAACTCCACATTCACAGGCAACTTCAGCGCCACAGCTGTTTTCACATAGCCCTCAATGCAAAGGCTCTAGACGCAAATATTGGTGTGAGAGCTAATTCAATCAAAGAAACACTGCATGTTGGTGAAGGGCCTATTGAAGAAGGATCAGCCAAGTGGTTCTTGTGGGAGAACAACTCCATTTGGCTCACTAACTTCACACACCATCAAGCTTCCAAGCAGCTCTCAAGGAAACTCAGGTTTCACACTCTATGCTTAGTGCCCTTTGAGTGCCTAGGACTGAAGTGAAGCTTGGTGAGCATCCCACACAAACGAAGGCTCCACATGCGGGTTTCACATGCCACCAACTCCACATTCACAGGCAACTTCAGCGCCACAGCCGTTTTCAGATAGCCCTCAATGCAAAGGCTCTAGACGCAAATATTGGTGTTAGAGCTAATTCAATCAAAGAAATACTGCATCTTGGTGAAGGGCATATTGAAGAAGGATCAGCCGAGTGATTCTTGTGGGAGAACAACTCCATTTGGCTCACTAACTTCACACACCATCAGGCTTCCAAGCAGCTCTCAAAGAAACTCAGTTTTCACACTCTATGTTAGTGCCTATTGAGTGCCTAGGACTGAAATGAAGCTTGGTGAGCAACGCATGCAAACGAATGCTCCACATGCGGGTTTCACATGCCACCAACTCCACATTCTCAGGCAACTTCAGCGCCACAGCCGTTTTCAGATAGCCCTCAATGCAAAGGCTCTAGACGCAAATATTGGTGTGAGAACTAATTCAATCAAGGAAACACTGCATGTTGGTGAAGGGCATATTGAAGAAGGATCAGCTGAGTGGTTCTTGTGGGAGAACAACTCCATTTGGCTCACTAACTTCACACACCATCAGGCTTCCAAGCAGCTCTCAAGGAAACTCAGTTTTCACACTCTATGCTTAGTGCCCTTTGAGTGCATTATCTAGGAATGAACCTGGTAGAGCATCCCACACAAACGAATGCTCCACATGCGGGTTTCACATGCCACCAACTCCACATTCACAGGCAACTTCAGCGCCACAGCCATTTACAGATAGCTCTCAATGCAAAGGCTCTAGACGCAAATTTTAGTGTGAGAGCTAATTCAATCAAGGAAACACTGCATATTGGTGAAGGGCATATTGAAGAAGGATCAGTTAAGTGGTTCTTGTGGGAGAACAACTCCATTTGGCTCACTAACTTCACACACCATCAGGCTTCCAAGCAGCTCTCAAGGAAACTCAGTTTTCACACTCTATGCTTAGTGCCCTTTGAGTGCCTAGGACTGAAACGAAGCTTGGTGAGCATCCCACACAAACGAATGCTCTACATGCGGGTTTCACATGCCACCAACTCCACATTCACAGGCAACTTCAGCGCCACAGCCGTTTTCAGATAGCCCTCAATACAAGGGTTCTAGACGCAAATATTGGTGTGAGAGCTAATTCAATCAAGGAAACACTGCATGTTGGTGAAGGGCATATTGAAGAAGGATCAGCCAAGTGGTTCTTGTGGGAGAACAACTCCACTTGGCTCACTTACTTCACACACCATCAGGCTTCCAAGCAGCTCTCAAGGAAACTCAGTTTTCACACTCTATGCTTAGTGCCCTTTGAGTGCATAGGACTGAAATGAAGCTTGGTGAGCATCCCACACAAACGAATGCTCCACATGCGGGTTTCACATGCCACCAACTCCACATTCTCAGGCAACTTCAGCGCCACAGCCAATTTCAGATAGCCCTAAATGCAAAGGCTCTAGACGCAAATTTTAGTTTGAGAGCTAATTCAATCAAGGAAACACTGCATGTTGGTGAAGGGCATATTGAAGAAGAATCAGTTAAGTGGTTCTTGTGGGAGAACAACTCCATTTGGCTCACTAACTTCACACACCATCAGGCTTCCAAACAGCTCTCAAGGAAACTCAATTTTCACACTCTATGCTTAGTGCCCTTTGAGTGCCTAGTACTGAAATGAACCTTGGTGAGCATCCCACACAAGCGAATGCCCCACATGCGGGTTTCACATACCACCAACTCCACATTCACAGGCAACTTCAGCGCCACAGCCGTTTTCAGATAGCCCTCAATGCAAAGGCTCTAGACGCAAATATTAGTGTGAGAGCTAATTCAATCAAGGAAACACTGCATGTTGGTGAAGGGCATATTGAAGAAGGATTAGCTGAGTGGTTCTTGTGGGAGAACAACTCCATTTGGCTCACTTACTTCACACACCATCAGGCTTCCAAGCAGCTCTCAAGGAAACTCAGTTTTCACACTCTATGCTTAGTGCCCTTTGAGTGCATTATCTAGGAATGAACCTGGTAGAGCATCCCACACAAACGAATGCTCCACATGCGGGTTTCACATGCCACCAACTGCACATTCACAGGCAACTTCAGCGCCACAGCCGTTTTCAGATAGCCCTCAATGCAAAGGCTGTAGACGCAAATATTGGTGTGAGAGCTAATTCAATCAAGGAAACACTGCATGTTGGTGAAGGGCCTATTGAAGAAGGATCAGCAGAGTGGTTCTTGTGGGAGAACAACTCCATTTGGCTCACTAACTTCACACACCATCAGGCTTCCAAGCAGCTCTCAAGGAAACTCAGTTTTCACACTCTATGCTTTGTACCCTTTGAGTGCATTTTCTAGGAATGAACCTGGTAGAGCATCCCACACAAACGAATGCTCCACATGCGGGTTTCACATGCCACCCACTCCACATTCTCAGGCAACTTCAGCGCCACAGCCATTTACAGATAGCTCTCAATGCAAAGGCTCTAGACGCAAATATTGGTGTGAGAGCTAATTCAATCAAGGAAACACTGCATATTGGTGAAGGGCATATTGAAGAAGGATCAGCCAAGTGGTTCTTGTGGGAGAACAACTCCATTTGGCTCACTAACTTCACACACCATCAGGCTTCCAAGCAGCTCTCAAGGAAACTCAGTTTTCACACTCTATGCTTAGTGCCCTTTGAGTGCCTAGGACTGAAACGAAGCTTGGTGAGCATCCCACACAAACGAATGCTCCACATGCGGGTTTCACATGCCACCAACTCCACATTCACAGGCAACTTCAGCGCCACAGCCGTTTTCAGATAGCCCTCAATACAAGGGTTCTAGACGAAAATATTGGTGTGAGAGCTAATTCAATCAAGGAAACACTGCATGTTGGTGAAGGGCATATTGAAGAAGGATCAGCCAAGTGGTTCTTGTGGGAGAACAACTCCACTTGGATCACTTACTTCACACACCATCAGGCTTCCAAGCAGCTCTCAAGGAAACTCAGTTTTCACACTCTATGCTTAGTGCCCTTTGAGTGCATTATCTAGGAATGAACCTGGTAGAGCATCCCAAACAAACGAATGCTCCGCATCCGGGTTTCACATGCCACCAACTCGACATTCACTGGCAACTTCAGCGCCACAGCCGTTTTCAATTAGCCCTCAATGCAAAGGCTCTAGACGCAAATATTGGTGTGAGAGCTAATTCAATCAAGGAAACACTGCATGTTGGTGAAGGGCCTATTGAAGAAGGATCAGCCGAGTGGTTCTTGTGGGAGAACAACTCCATTTGGCTCACTAACTTCACACACCATCAGGCTTCCAAGCAGCTCTCAAGGAAACTCAGTTTTCACACTCTATGCTTAGTGCCCTTTGAGTGCCTAGGACTGAAACGAAGCTTGGTGAGCATCCCACACAAACGAATGCTCCACATGCGGGTTTCACATGCCACCAACTCCACATTCACAGGCAACTTCAGCGCCACAGCCGTTTTCAGAGAGCTCTCAATGCAAAGGCTCTAGACGCAAATATTGGTATGAGAGCTAATTCAATCAAGGAAACACTGCATGTTGGTGAAGGGCATATTGAAGAAGGATCAGCAAAGTGGTTCTTGTGGGAGAACAACTCCACTTGGCTCACTTACTTCACACACCATCAGGCTTCCAAGCAGCTCTCAAGGAAACTCAGTTTTCACACTCTATGCTTAGTGCCCTTTGAGTGCCTAGGACTGAAATGAAGCTTGGTGAGCATCCCACACAAACGAATGCTCCACATGCGGGTTTCACATGCCACCAACTCCACATTCTCAGGCAACTTCAGCGCCACAGCCATTTTCAGATAGCCCTAAATGCAAAGGCTCTAGACGCAAATATTAGTTTGAGAGCTAATTCAATCAAGGAAACACTGCATGTTGGTGAAGGGCATATTGAAGAAGAATCAGCTAAGTGGTTCTTGTGGGAGAACAACTCCATTTGGCTCACTAACTTCACACACCATCAGGCTTCCAAGCAGCTCTCAAGGAAACTCAGTTTTCACACTCTATGCTTAGTGCCCTTTGAGTGCCTAGTACTGAAATGAACCTTGGTGAGCATGCCACACAAATGAATGCTCCACATGCGGGTTTCACATGCCACCAACTCCACATTCACAGGCAACTTCAGCGACACAGCCGTTTTCAGATAGCACTCAATGCAAAGGCTCTAGACGCAAACATTGGTGTGAGAGCTAATTCAATCAAGGAAACACTGCATGTTGGTGAAGGGCATATTGAAGAAGGATTAGCTGAGTGGTTCTTGTGGGAGAACAACTCCATTTGGCTCACTAACTTCACACACCATCAGGCTTCCAAGCAGCTCTCAAGGAAACTCAGTTTTCACACTCTATGCTTAGTGCCCTTTGAGTGCATTATCTAGGAATGAACCTGGTAGAGCATCCCACACAAACGAATGCTCCACATGCGGGTTTCACATGCCACCAACTCCACATTCACAGGCAACTTCAGCGCCACAGCCGTTTTCACATGGCCCTCAATGCAAAGGCTGTAGACGCAAATATTGGTGTGAGAGCTAATTCAATCAAGGAAACACTGCATGTTGGTGAAGGGCCTATTGAAGAAGGATCAGCCGAGTGGTTCTTGTGGGAGAACAACTCCATTTGGCTCACTAACTAAACACACCATCAGGCTTCCAAGCAGCTCTCAAGGAAACTCAGTTTTCACACTCTATGCTTAGTACCCTTTGAGTGCATTTTCTAGGAACGAACCTGGTAGAGCATCCCACACAAACGAATGCTCCACATGCGGGTTTCACATGCCACCCACTCCACATTCTCAGGCAACTTCAGCGCCACAGCTGTTTTCACATAGCCCTCAATGCAAAGGCTCTAGACGCAAATATTGGTGTGAGAGCTAATTCAATCAAAGAAACACTGCATGTTGGTGAAGGGCATATTGAAGAAGGATCAGCCAAGTGGTTCTTGTGGGAGAACAACTCCACTTGGCTCACTTACTTCACACACCATCAGGCTTCCAAGCAGCTCTCAAGGAAACTCAGTTTTCACACTCTATGCTTAGTGCCCTTTGTGTGCATTATCTAGGAATGAACCTGGTAGAGCATCCCAAACAAACGAATGCTCCACATCCGGATTTCACATGCCACCAACTCCACATTCACTGGCAACTTCAGCGCCACAGCGTTTTCAATTAGCCCTCAATGCAAAGGCTCTAGACGCAAATATTGGTGTGAGAGCTAATTCAATCAAGGAAACACTGCATGTTGGTGAAGGGCCTATTGAAGAAGGATCAGCAGAGTGGTTCTTGTGGGAGAACAACTCCATTTGGCTCACTAACTTCACACACCATCAGGCTTCCAAGCAGGTCTCAAGGAAACTCAGTTTTCACAATCTATGCTTAGTGCCCTTTGAGTGGCTAGGACTGAAGTGAAGCTTGGTGAGCATCCCACAAAAACGAAGGCTCCACATGCGGGTTTCACATGCCACCAACTCCACATTCACAGGCAACTTCAGCGCCACAGCTGTTTTCAGATAGCCCTCAATGCAAAGGCTCTAGACGCAAATATTGGTGTGAGAGCTAATTCAATCAAAGAAACACTGCATGTTGGTGAAGGGCATATTGAAGAAGGATCAGCCGAGTGGTTCTTGTGGAAGAACAACTCCATTTGGCTCACTAACTTCACACACCATCAGGTTTCCAAGCAGCTCTCAAGGAAACTCAGTTTTCACACTCTATGCTTAGTGCCCTTTGAGTGCATTATCTAGGAATGAACCTGGTAGAGCATCCCACACAAACGAATGCTCCAGATGCGGGTTTCACATGCCACCAACTGTACATTCACAGGCAACTTCAGCGCCACAGCCGTTTTCAGATAGCTCTCAATGCAAAGGCTCTAGACGCAAATATTGTTGTGAGAGCTAATTCAATCAAGGAAACACTGCATGTTGGTGAAGGGCATATTGAAGAAGGATCAGCCAAGTGGTTCTTGTGGGAGAACAACTCCATTTGGCTCACTAACTTCACACACCATCAGGCTTCCAAGCAGTTCTCAAGGAAACTCAGTTTTCACACTCTATGCTTAGTGCCCTTTGAGTGCATTATCTAGGAATGAACCTGGTAGAGCATCCCACACAAACGAATGCTCCACATGCGGGTTTCACATGCCACCAACTCCACATTCTCAGGCAACTTCAGCGCCACAGCCATTTTCAGATAGCTCTCAATGCAAAGGCTCTATACTCAAATTTTAGTGTGAGAGCTAATTCAATCAAGGAAACACTGCATATTGGTGAAGGGCATATTGAAGAAGGATCAGCCGAGTGGTTCTTGTGGGAGAACAACTCCATTTGGCTCACTAACTTCACACACCATCAGGCTTCCAAGCAGTTCTCAAGGAAACTCAGTTTTCACACTCTATGCTTAGTGCCCTTTGAGTGCATTATCTAGGAATGAACCTGGTAGAGCATCCCACACAAACGAATGCTCCACATGCGGGTTTCACATGCCACCCACTCCACATTCTCAGGCAACTTCAGCGCCACAGCCATTTTCAGATAGCTCTCAATGCAAAGGCTCTAGACGAAAATATTGGTGTGAGAGTTAATTCAATCAAGGAAACACTGCATGTTGGTGAAGGGCATATTGAAGAAGGATCAGCCAAGTGGTTCTTGTGGGAGAACAACTCCATTTGGCTCACTAACTTCACACACCATCAGGCTTCCAAGCAGCTCTCAAGGAAACTCAGTTTTCACACTCTATGCTTAGTGCCCTTTGAGTGCCTAGGACTGAAACGAAGCTTGGTGAGCATCCCACACAAACGAATGCTCCACATGCGGGTTTCACATGCCACCAACTCGACATTCACAGGCAACTTCAGCGCCACAGCCGTTTTCAGATAGCCCTCAATACAAGGGTTCTAGACGAAAATATTGGTGTGAGAGCTAATTCAATCAAGGAAACACTGCATGTTGGTGAAGGGCATATTGAAGAAGGATCAGCCAAGTGGTTCTTGTGGGAGAACAACTCCATTTGGCTCACTTACTTCACACACCATCAGGCTTCCAAGCAGCTCTCAAGGAAACTCAGTTTTCACACTCTATGCTTAGTGCCCTTTGAATGCATTATCTAGGAATGAACCTGGTAGAGCATCTCAAACAAACGAATGCTCCACATGCGGGTTTCACATGCCACCAACTCCACATTCACTGGCAACTTCAGCGCCACATCTGTTTTCAGATAGCCCTCAATGCAAAGGCTCTAGACGCAAATATTCGTGTGAGAGCTAATTCAATAAAAGAAACACTGCATGTTGGTGAAGGGCATATTGAAGAAGGATCAGCCGAGTGGTTCTTGTGGGAGAACAACTCCATTTGGCTCACTAACTTCACACACCATCAGGCTTCCAAGCAGCTCTCAAGGATACTCAGTTTTCACACTCTATGCTTAGAGCCCTTTGAGTGCATTATCTAGGAATGAACCTGGCAGAGCATCCCACACAAACGAATGCTCCACATGCGGGTTTCACATGCCACCCACTCCACATTCACAGGCAACTTCAGCGTCACAGCCGTTTTCAGATAGCCCTCAATGCAAAGGCTCTAGACGAAAATATTGGTGTAGGAGCTAATTCAATCAAGGAAACACTGCATGTTGGTGAAGAGCATATTGAAGAAGGATCAGCCGAGTGTTTCCTGTGGGAGATCAACTCCATTTGGCTCACTAACTTCACACACCATCAGGCTTCCAAGCAGCTCTCAAAGAAACTCAGTTTCACACTCTATGCTTAGTGCCCTTTGAATGCCTAGGACTGAAATGAAGCTTGGTGAGCATTCCACACAAACGAATGCTCCACATGCGGGTTTCAAATGCCACCAACTCCACATTCTCAGGCAACTTCAGCGCCACAGCCGTTTTCAATTAGCCCTCAATGCAAAGGCTCTAGACGCAAATATTGGTGTGAGAGCTAATTCAATCAAGGAAACACTGCATGTTGGTGAAGGGCATATTGAAGAAGGATCAGCCAAGTGGTTCTTGTGGGAGAACAACTACATTTGGCTCACTTACTTCACACACCATCAGGCTTCCAAGCAGCTCTCAAGGAAACTCAGTTTTCACACTCTATGCTTAGTGCCCTTTGAGTGCATTATCTAGGAATGAACCTGGTAGAGCATCCCACACAAACGAATGCTCCACATGCGGGTTTCACATGCCACCAACTCCACATTCACAGGCAACTTCAGCGCCACAGCCGTTTTCACATAGCCCTCAATGCAAAGGCTCTACCCGCAAATATTGGTGTGAGAGCTAATTCAATCAAGGAAACACTGCATGTTGGTGAAGGGGCATATTGAAGAAGGATCAGCCGAGTGGTTCTTGTGGGAGAACAACTCCATTTGGCTCACTAACTTCACACACCATCAGGCTTCCAAGCAGTTCTCAAGGAAACTCAGTTTTCACACTCTATGCTTAGTGCCCTTTGAGTGCATTATCTAGGAATGAACCTGGTAGAGCATCCCACACAAAAGAATACTCCACATGCGGGTTTCATATGCCACCAACTCCACATTCACAGGCAACTTCAGCGCCACAGCCGTTTTCACATAACCCTCAATGCAAAGGCTCTAGACGCAAATATTGGTGTGAGAGCTAATTCAATCAAGGAAACACTGCATGTTTTTGAAGGGCATATTGAAGAAGGATCAGCCGAGTAGTTCTTGTGGGAGAACAACTCCATTTGGCTCACTAACTTAACACACCATCAGGCTTCCAAGCAGCTCTCAAGGAAACTCAGTTTTCACACTCTATGCTTAGTGCCCTTTGAGTGCCTAGGACTGAAGTGAAGCTTCCTGATCATCCCACACAAACGAATGCTCCACATGCGGGTTTCACATGCCACCAACTCCACATTCACAGGCAACTTCAGCGCCACAGCCGTTTTCACATAGCCCTCAATGCAAAGGCTCTAGACGCAAATATTGGTGTGAGAGCAAATTCAATCAAGGAAACAATGCATGTTGGTGAAGGGGCATATTGAAGAAGGATCAGCCGAGTGGTTCTTGTGGGAGAACAACTCCATTTGGCTCACTAACTTCACACACCATCAGGCTTCCAAGCAGCTCTCAAGGAAACTCAGTTTTCACACTCTATGCTTAGTACCCTTTGAGTGCATTATCTAGGAATGAACCTGGTAGAGCATCCCACACAAACGAATGCTCCACATGCGGGTTTCACATGCCACAAACTCCACATTCTCAGGCAACTTCAGCGCCACAGCCGTTTTCAGATAGCCCTCAATGCAAAGGCTCTAGACGCAAATATTGGAGTGAGAGCTAATTCAATCAAGGAAACACTGCATGTTGGTGAAGGGCATATTGAAGAACGATCAGCCGAGTGGTTCTTGTGGGAGAACAACTCCATTTGGCTCACTAACTTCACACACCATCAGCCTTCCAAGCAGCTCTCAAGGAAACTCACTTTTCACACTCTATGCTTAGTGCCCTTTGAGTGCCTAGTACTGAAATGAAGCTGGTAGAGCATCCCACACAAACGAATGCTCCACATGCGGGTTTCACATGCCACCAACTCCACATTCTCACGCAACTTCAGCGCCACAGCCGTTTTCAGATAGCTCTCAATGCAAAGGCTCTAGATGCAAATATTAGTGTGAGAGCTAATTCAATCAAGGAAACACTGCATGTTGCTGAAGGGCATATTGAAGAAGAATCAGCTGAGTGTTTCTTGTGGGAGATCAACTCCATTTGGCTCACTAACTTCACACACCATCAGCCTTCCAAGCAGCTCTCAAAGAAACTCAGTTTTCACACTCTATGCTTAGTGCCCTTTGAGCGCCTAGGATTGAAATGAAGCTTGGTGAGCATCCCACGCAAACGAATGCTCCGCATGCGGGTTTCACATGCCACCAACTCCACATTCACAGGCAACTTCAGCGCCACAGCCGTTTTCAGATAGCCCTCAATGCAAAGGCTCTAGACGAAAATACTGGTGTGAGAGCTAATTCAATCAAGGAAACACTGCATGTTGGTGAAAGGCATATTGAAGAAGGATCAGCCGAGTGGTTCTTGTGGGAGAACAACTCCATTTGGCTCACTAACTTCACACACCATCAGGCTTCCAAGCAGCTCTCAAGGAAACTCAGTTTTCACACTCTATGCTTAGTGCCCTTTGAGTGCCTAGGACTGAAATGAAGCTTGGTGAGCATCCCACACAAACGAATGCTCCACATGCGGGTTTCACATGCCACCAACTCCACATTCTCAGGCAACTTCAGCGCCACAGCCGTTTTCAGATAGCCCTCAATGCAAAGGCTCTAGACGCAAATATTGGTGTGAGAGCTAATTCAATCAAGGAAAACACTGCATGTTGGTGAAGGGCATATTGAAGAAGAATCAGTTAAGTGGTTCTTGTGGGAGAACAACTCCATTTGGCTCACTAACTTCACACACCATCAGGCTTCCAAGCAGCTCTCAAGAAACTCAGTTTTCATACTCCATGCTTAGTGCCCTTTGAGTGCATTATCCAGGAATGAACCTGGTAGAGCATCCCAAACAAACGAATGCTCGACATTGCGGGTTTCACATGCCACCAACTCCACATTCACAGGCAACTTCAGCGCCACAGCTGTTTTCAGATAGCCCCTCAATGCAAAGGCTCTAGACGCAAATATTGGTGTGAGAGCTAATTCAATCAAGGAAACACTGCATGTTGGTGAAGGGCATATTGAAGAACGATCACCCGAGTGGTTCTTGTGGGAGATCAACTCCATTTGGCTCACTTACTTCACACACCATCAGGCTTCCAAGCAGCTCTCAAGGAAACTCAGTTTTCACACTCTATGCTTAGAGCCCTTTGAGTGCATTATCTAGGAATGAACCTGGCAGAGCATCCCACACAAACGAATGCTCCACATGCGGGTTTCACATGCCACCAACTCCACATTCACAGGCAACTTCAGCGCCACAGCCGTTTTCAGATAGCCCTCAATGCAAAGGCTCTAGACGCAAATATTAGTGT
>NW_026698233.1:0-39779 GCF_030435755.1 Ochotona princeps
GGTGTGTGAAGTTAGTGAGCCAAATGGAGTTGTTCTCCCACAAGAACCACTCGGCTGATCCTTCTTCGATATGCCCTTCACCAACATTGCGTGTTTCCTTGATTGAATTAGCTCTCACACCAATATTTGCGTCTAGAGCCTTTGCATTGAGGGCTATCTGAAAATGGCTGTGGCGCTGAAGTTGCCTGTGAATGTGGAGGTTGGTGGCATGTGAAAACCCGCATGTGGAGCATTCGTTTGTGTGGGATGCTCTACCAGTTCATTTCCGTCGTAGCCCAAGAAAGGGCACTAAGCATAGAGTGTGAAAACTGAGTTTCCTTGAGAGCTGCTTGGAAGCCTGATGGTGTGTGAAGTTAGTGAAGCCAAATGGAGGTTGTTCTCCCACAAGAACCACTCGGCTGATCCTTCTTCAATATGCCCTTCACCAACATGCAGTGTTCCTTGATTGAATTAGCTCTCACACCAATATTTGCGTCTAGAGCCTTTGCACTGAGGGCTATCTGAAAACGGCTGTGGCGCTGAAGTTGCCCGGTGAATGTGGAGTTGGTGGCATGTGAAACCCGCATGTGGAGCATTCGTTTGTGTGGGATGCACTCCAAGCTTCATTTCAGTCCTAGGCACTCAAACGGCACTAAGCATAGAGTGTGACAACTGAGTTTCCTTGAGAGCTGCTTGGAAGCCTGATGGTGTGTGAAGTTAGTGAGCCAAATGGAGTTGTTCTCCCACAAGAACCACTCGGCTGATCCTTCTTCAATATGCCCTTCACCAACATGCAGTGTTTCCTTGATTGAATTAGCTCTCACACCAATATTTGCGTCTAGAGCCTTTGCACTGAGGGCTATCTGAAAACGGCTGTGGCGCTGAAGTTGCCTGTGAATGTGGAGTTGGTGGCATGTGAAACCCGCATGTGGAGCATTCGTTTGTGTGGGATGCACTCCAAGCTTCATTTCAGTCCTAGGCACTCAAACGGCACTAAGCATAGAGTGTGGACAACTGAGTTTCCTTGAGAGCTGCTTGGAAGCCTGATGGTGTGTGAAGTTAGTGAGCCAAATGAGTTGTTCTCCCACAAGAAACCACTCGGCTGATCCTTCTTCAATATGCCCTTCACCAACATGCAGTGTTTCCTTGATTGAATTAGCTCTCACAACCAATATTTGCGTCTAGAGCCTTTGCATTGAGGGCTATCTGAAAACGGCTGTGGCGCTGAAGTTGCCTGTGAATGTGGAGTTGGTGGCATGTGAAACCCGCATGTGGAGCATTCGTTTGTGTGGATGCACTCCCAAGCTTCATTTCAGTCCTAGGCACACAAAGGGCACTAAGCATAGAGTGTGAAAACTGAGTTTCCTTGAGAGCTGCTTGGAAGCCTGATGGTGTGTGAAGTTAGTGAGCCAAATGGAGTTGTTTTTCCCACAAGAAACCACTCGGCTGATTCTTCTTCAATTATGCCCTTCACCAACATGCAGTGTTTCCTTGATTGAATTAGCTCTCACACCAATATTTTGCGTCTAGAGCCTTTGCTTTGAGGGCTATCTGAAAAACGGCTGTGGCGCTGAAGTTGCCTGTGAATGTGGAGTTGGTGGCATGTGAAACCCGCATGTGGAGCATTCGTTTGTGTGGGATGCCTGACCAACATTCATTTCAGTCCTAGGCACTCAAAGGGCACTAAGCATAGAGTGTGAAAACTGAGTTTCCTTGAGAGCTGCTTGGAAGCCTGATGGTGTGTGAAGTTAGTGAGCCAAATGGAGTTGTTCTCCCACAAGAACCACTTGGCTGATCCTTCTTCAATATGCCCTTCACCAACATGCAGTGTTTCCTTGATTGAATTAGCTCTCACACCAATATTTGCGTCTAGAGCCCTTTGCATTGAGGGCTATCTGAAAACGGCTGTGGCGCTGAAGTTGCCTGAGAATGTGGAGTTGGTGGCATGTGAAACCGCATGTGGAGCATTCGTTTGTGTGGGATGCTCTACCAGGTTCATTTCAGGTCATAGCCAAAGAAAGGGCACTAAGCATAGAGTGTGAAAACTGAGTTCCTTGAGAGCTGCTTGGAAGCCTGATGGGTGTGTGAAGTTAGTGAGCCAAATGGAGTTGTTCCTCCCACAAGAACCACTCGGCTGATCCTTCTTCAATATGCCCTTCACCAACATGCAGTGTTTCCTTGATTGAATTAGCTCTCACACCAATATTTGCGTCCTAGAGCCTTTGCATTGAGGGCTATCTGAAAACGGCTGTGGCGCTGAAGTTGCCTGTGAATGTGGAGTTGGTGGCATGTGAAACCCGCATGTGGAGCATTCGTTTGTGTGGGATGCTCTACCAGGTTCATTTCAGTCGTAGGCAACTCAAAGGGCACTAAGCATAGAGTGTGAAAACTGAGTTTCCCTTGAGAGCTGCTTGGAAGGCCTGATGGTGTGTGAAGTTAGTGAGCCAATGGAGTTGTTCTCCCCACAAGAACCACTCGGCTGATCCTTCTTCAATATGCCCTTCACCAACATGCAGTGTTTCCTTGATTGAATTTAGCTCTCACACCAATATTTGCGTCTAGAGCCTTTGCATTGAGGGCTATCTGAAAACGGCTGTGGCGCTGAAGTTGCCTGTGAATGTGGAGTTGGTGGCATGTGAAACCCGCATGTGGAGCATTCGTTTGTGTGGGATGCACTCCAAGCTTTCATTTCAGTCCTAGGCACACAAAGGGCACTAAGCATAGAGTGTGAAAACTGAGTTTCCTTGAGAGCTGCTTGGAAGCCTGATGGTGTGTGAAGTTAGTGAGCCAAATGGAGTTGTTCTCCCACAAGAAACCACTCGGCTGATTCTTCTTCAATATGCCCTTCAACCAACATGCAGTGTTTCCTTGATTGAATTAGCTCTCACACCAATATTTTGCGTCTAGAGCCTTTGCTTTGAGGGCTATCTGAAAACGGCTGTGGCGCTGAAGTTGCCTGTGAATGTGGAGTTGGTGGCATGTGAAACCCGCATGTGGAGCATTCGTTTGTGTGGGATGCTGACCAAAATTCATTTCAGTCCTATGCACTCAAAGGGCACTAAGCATAGAGTGTGAAAACTGAGTTTTCCTTGAGAGCTGCTTGGAAGCCTGATGGTGTGTGAAGTTAGTGAGCCAAATGGAGTTGTTCTCCACAAGAACCACTCGGCTGATCCTTCTTCAATATGCCCTTCACCAACATGCAGTGTTTCCTTGATTGAATTAGCTCTCACACCAATATTTGCGTCTAGAGCCTTTGCATTGAGGGCTATCTGAAAAACGGTTGTGGCGCTGAAGTTGCCTGTGAATGTGGAGGTGGTGGCAAGTGAAACCCGCATGTGGAGCATTCGTTTGTGTGGGATGCTCTCCAAGCTTCATTTCAGTCCTAGGCACTCAAAGGGCACTAAGCATAGAGTGTGAAAACTGAGTTTCCTTGAGAGCCTGCTTGGAAGCCTGATGGTGTGTGAAGTTAGTGAGCCAAATGGAGTTGTTCTCCCACAAGAACCACTCTGCTGATCCTTCTTCAATATCCCTTCACCAACATGCAGTGTTTCCTTGATTGAATTAGCTCTCACACCAATATTTGCATCTAGAGCCTTTGCTTTGAGGGCTATCTGAAAACGGCTGTGGCGCTGAAGTTGCCTGTGAATGTGGAGTTGGTGGCATGTGAAACCGCATGTGGAGCATTCGTTTTCTGTGGGATGCTCTACCAGGTTCATTCCTAGATAATGCACTCAAAGGGCACTAAGCATAGAGTGTGAAAACTGAGTTTCCTTGAGAACTGCTTGGAAGCCTGATGTGTGTGAAGTTAGTGAGCCCAAATGGAGTTGTTCTCCCACAAGAACAACTCAGCTGATCCTTCTTCAATATGCCCTTCACCAACATGCAGTGTTTCCTTGATTGAATTAGCTCTCACACCAATATTTGCGTCTAGAGCCTTTGCATTGAGGGCTATCTGAAAACGGCTGTGGCGCTGAAGTTGCCTGAGAATGTGGAGTTGGTGGCATGTGAAACCCGCATGTGAGCATTCGTTTGTGTGGGATGCTCCTACCAGGTTCATTTCAGTCCTAGCCATACAAAGGGCACTAAGCAGAGAGTGTGAAAACTGAGTTTCCTTGAGAGCTGCTTGGAAGCCTGATGGTGTGTGGACGTTAGTGAGCCAAATGGAGTTGTTCTCCACAAGAACCACTCGGCTGATCCTTCTTCAATATGCCCTTCACCAACATGCAGTGTTTCCTTGATTGAATTAGCTCTCACACCAATATTTGCGTCTAGAGCCTTTGCTTTGAGGGCTATCTGAAAACGGCTGTGGCGCTGAAGTTGCCTGTGAATGTGGAGTTGGTGGCATGTGAAACCCGCATGTGGAGCATTCGTTTGTGTGGGATGCTGACGAAACTTCATTTCAGTCCTAGGCACTCAAACGGCACTAAGCATAGAGTGTGAAAACTGAGTTTCCTTGAGAGCTGCTTGGAAGCCTGATGGTGTGTGAAGTTAGTGAGCCAAATGGAGTTGTTCTCCCACAAGAACCACTCGGCTGATCCTTCTTCAATATGCCCTTCACCAACATGCAGTGTTTCCTTGATTGAATTAGCTCTCACACCAATATTTTGCGTCTAGAGCCTTTGCATTGAGGGCTATCTGAAAACGGCTGTGGCGCTGAAGTTGCCTGTGAATGTGGAGTTGGTGGCATGTGAAACCCGCATGTGGAGCATTTCGTTTGTGTGGGATGCTTACCAGGTTCATTCCTAGATAATGGCACTCAAAGGGCACTAAGCATAGAGTGTGAAAACCGAGTTTCCTTGAGAGCTGCTTGGAAGCCTGATGGTGTGTGAAGTTAGTGAGCCAAATGGAGTTGTTCTCCACAAGAACCACTCGGCTGATCCTTCTTCAATATGCCCTTCACCAACATGCAGTGTTTCCTTGATTGAATTAGCTCTCACACCAATATTTGCGTCTAGAGCCTTTGCATTGAGTGCTATCTAAAAACGGTTGTGGCGCTGAAGTTGCCTGTGAATGTGGAGTTGGTGGCATGTGAAAACCCGCAGGTGGAGCATTCGTTTTTGTGGGATGCTCTAACCAGGTTCATTTCAGTCCTAGCCATACAAAGGGCACTAAGCATAGAGTGTGAAAACTGAGATTTCCTTGAGAGCTGCTTGGAAGCCTGATGGTGTGTGAAGTTAGTGAGCAAATGGAGTTGTTCTCCCACAAGAACCACTCGGCTGATCCTTCTTCAATATGCCCTTCACCAACATGCAGTGTTTCCTTGATTGAATTAGCTCTCACACCAATATTTGCGTCTAGAGCCTTTGCATTGAGGGCTATCTGAAAAACGGCTGTGGCGCTGAAAGTTGCCTGTGAATGTGGAGTTTGGTGGCATGTGAAACCCGCATGTGGAGCATTCGTTTTGTGTGGGATGCCTGAACAAGCTTCATTTCAGTCCTAGCCAAAGAAAGGGCACTAAGCATAGAGTGTGAAAACTGAGTTTCCTTGAGAGCTGCTTGGAAGCCTGATGGGTGTGAAGTTAGTGAGCCAAATGGAGTTGTTCTCCCACAAGAACCACTCGGCTGATTCTTCTTCAATATGCCCTTCACCAACATGCAGTGTTTCCTTGATTGAATTAGCTCTCACACCAATATTTGCGTCTAGAGCCTTTGCATTGAGGGCTATCTGAAAACGGCTGTGGCGCTGAAGTTGCCTGTGAATGTGGAGTTGGTGGCATTTGAAACCCGCATGTGGAGCATTCCTTTATGTGGGATGCTCTACCAGGTTCATTCCTAGATAATGCACTCAAAGGGCACTAAGCACAGAGTGTGAAAACTGAGTTTCCTTGAGAGCTGCTTGGAAGCCTGATGGTGTGTGAAGTTAGTGAGCCAAATGGAGTTGTTCTCCCACAAGAACCACTCGGCTGATCCTTCTTCAATATGCCCTTCACCAACATGCAGTGTTTCCTTGAATTGAATTAGCTCTCACACCAATATTTGCGTCTAGAGCCTTTGCATTGAGGGCTATCTGAAAACGGCTGTGGCGCTGAAGTTGCCTGTGAATGTGGAGTTGGTGGCATGTGAAACCCGCATGTGGAGCATTCGTTTGTGTGGGATGCGCTCCAAGCTTCATTTCAGTCCCTAGCCTAAGAAAGGGCATTAAGCATAGAGTGTGAAAACTGAGTTTCCTTGAGAGCTGCTTGGAAGCCTGATGGTGTGTGAAGTTAGTGAGCCAAATGGAGTTGTTCTCCCACAAGAACCACTCGGCTGATCCTTCTTCAATATGCCCTTCACCAACATGCAGTGTTTCCTTGATTGAATTAGCTCTCACACCAATATTTGCGTCTAGAGCCTTTGCATTGAGGGCTATCTGAAAACGGCTGTGGCGCTGAAGTTGCCTGTGAATGTGGAGTTGGTGGCATGTGAAACCCGCATGTGGAGCATTCGTTTGTGTGGGATGCTCTACCAGGTTCATTTCAGTCCTAGCCATACAAAAGGCACTAAGCATAGAGTGTGAAAACTGAGTTTCCTTGAGAGCTGCTTGAAGCCTGATGGTGTGTGAAGTTAGTGAGCCAAATGGAGTTGTTCTCCCACAAGAACCACTCGGCTGATCCTTCTTCAATATGCCCTTCACCAACATGCAGTGTTTCCTTGATTATATTAGCTCTCACACCAATATTTGCGTCTAGAGCCTTTGCATTGAGGGCTATCTGAAAACGGCTGTGGCTCTGAAGTTGCCTGTGAATGAGGAGTTGGTGGCATGTGAAACCCGCATGTGGAGCATTCGTTAGTGTGGGATGCTGACCAAGCTTCATTTCAGTCCTAGGCACACAAATAGCACTAAGCATAGAGTGTGAAAACTGAGTTTCCTTGAGAGCTGCTTGGAAGCCTGATGGTGTGTGAAATTAGTGAGCCAAATGGAGTTGTTCTCCCACAAGAACCACTCGGCTGATTCTTCTTCAATATGCCCTTCACCAACATGCAGTGTTTCCTTGATTGAATTAGCTCTCACACCAATATTTGCGTCTAGAGCCTTTGCTTTGAGGGCTATCTGAAAACGGCTGTGGCGCTGAAGTTGCCTGTGAATGTGGAGTTGGTGGCATGTGAAACCCGCATGTAGAGCATTCGTTTCTGTGGGATGCTCTACCAGGTTCCATTCCTAGATAATGCACTCAAAGGGCACTAAGGCATAGAGTGTGAAAACTGAGTTTCCTTGAGAGGCTGCTTGGAAGCCTGATGGTGTGTGAAGTTAGTGAGCCAAATGGAGTTGTTCTCCCACAAGAACCACTCGGCTGATCCTTCTTCAATATGCCCTTCACCAACATGCAGTGTTTCCTTGATTGAATTAGCTCTCACACCAATATTTGCGTCTAGAGCCTTTGCATTGAGGGCTATCTGAAAACGGCTGTGGCGCTGAAGTTGCCCTGTGAATGTGGAGTTGGTGGCATGTGAAACCCGCATGTGGAGCATTCGTTTGTGTGGGATGCACTCCAAGCTTCATTTCAGTCGTAGCCAAAGAAAGGGCACTAAGCATAGAGTGTGAAAACTGAGTTTCCTTGAGAGCTGCTTGGAAGCCTGATGGTGTTGTGAAGTTAGTGAGCCAAATGGAGTTGTTCTCCCACAAGAACCACTCGGCTGATCCTTCTTCAATATGCCCTTCACCAACATGCAGTGTTTCCTTGATTGGAATTAGCTCTCACACCAATATTTGCGTCTAGAGCCTTTGCATTGAGGGCTATCTGAAAACGGCTGTGGCGCTGAAGTTGCCTGTGAAATGTGGAGTTGGTGGCATGTGAAACCCGCATGTGGAGCATTCGTTTGTGTGGGATGCTCTACCAGGTTCATTTCAGTCCTAGCCATACAAAAGGGCACTAAGCAGAGAGTGTGAAAACTGAGTTTCCTTGAGAGCTGCTTGGAAGCCTGATGGTGTGTGAAGTTAGTGAGCCAAATGGAGTTGTTCTCCCACAAGAACCACTCGGCTGATCCTTCTTCAATATGCCCTTCACCAACATGCAGTGTTTTCCTTGATTAAATTAGCTCTCACACCAATATTTGCGTCTAGAGCCTTTGCATTGAGGGCTATCTGAAAACGGCTGTGGCTCTGAAGTTGCCTGTGAATGAGGAGTTGGTGGCATGTGAAACCCGCCATGTGGAGCATTCGTTAGTGTGGGATGCTGACCAAGCTTCATTTCAGTCCTAGGCACACAAATAGCACTAAGCATAGAGTGTGAAAAGTGAGTTTCCTTGAGAGCTGCTTGGAAGCCTGATGGTGTGTGAAGTTAGTGAGCCAAATGGAGTTGTTCTCCCACAAGAACCACTCGGCTGATTCTTCTTCAATATGCCCTTCACCAACATGCAGTGTTTCCTTGAATTGAATTAGCTCTCACACCAATATTTGCGTCTAGAGCCTTTGCTTTGAGGGCTATCTGAAAACGGCTGTGGCGGCTGAAGTTGCCTGTGAATGTGGAGTTGGTGGCATGTGAAACCCGCATGTAGAGCATTCGTTTCTGTGGGATGCTCTACCAGGTTCATTCCTAGATAATGCACTCAAAGGGCACTAAGCATAGAGTGTGAAAACTGAGTTTCCTTGAGAGCTGCTTGGAAGCCTGATGGTGTGTGAATTTAGTGAGCCAAATGGAGTTGTTCTCCCACAAGAACCACTCCGGCTGATCCTTCTTCAATATGCCCTTCACCAACATGCAGTGTTTCCTTGATTGAATTAGCTCTCACACCAATATTTGCGTCTAGAGCCCTTTGCATTGAGGGCCTATCTGAAAACGGCTGTTGCGCTGAAGTTGCCTGTGAATGTGGAGTTGGTGGCATGTGAAACCCGCATGTGGAGCATTCGTTTGTGTGGGATGCTCTACCAGGTTCATTTCAGTCATAGCCAAAGAAAGGGAACTAAGCATAGAGTGTGAAAACTGAGTTTCCTTGAGAGCTGCTTGGAAGCCTGATGGTGTGTGAAGTTAGTGAGCCAAATGGAGTTGTTCTCCCACAAGAACCACTCTGCTGATTCTTCTTCAATATGCCCTTCACCAACATGCAGTGTTTCCTTGATTGAATTAGCTCTCACACCAATATTTGCGTCTAGAGGCTTTGCATTGAGGGCTATCTGAACATGGCTGTGGCGCTGAAGTTGCCTGTGAATGTGGAGTTGGTGGCATGTGAAACCCGCATGTAGAGCATTCGTTTCTGTGGGATGCTCTACCAGGTTCATTCCTAGATAATGCACTCAAAGGGCACTAAGCATAGAGTGTGAAAACTGAGTTTCCTTGAGAGCTGCTTGGAAGCCTGATGGTGTGTGAAGTTAGTGAGCAAATGGAGTTGTTCTCCCACAAGAACCACTCGGCTGATCCTTCTTCAATATGCCCCCTTCACCAACATGCAGTGTTTCCTTGATTGAATTAGCTCTCACACCAATATTTGCGTCTAGAGCCTTTGCATTGAGGGCTATCTGAAAACGGCTTGTGGCGCTGAAGTTGCCTGTGAATGTGGAGTTGGTGGCATGTGAAACCCGCATGTGGAGCATTCGTTTGTGTGGGATGCTCTACCAGGTTCATTTCAGTCCTAGGCACTCAAAGGGCACTAAGCATAGAGTGTGAAAACTGAGTTTCCTTGAGAGCTGCTTGGAAGCCTGATGGTGTGTGAAGTTAGTGAGCCAAATGGAGTTGTTCTCCCACAAGACCACTCGGCTGATCCTTCTTCGATATGCCCTTCACCAACATGCAGTGTTTCCTTGATTGAATTAGCTCTCACACCAATATTTGCGTCTAGAGCCTTTGCATTCAGGGCTATCTGAAAATGGCTGTGGCGCTGAAGTTGCCTGTGAATGTGGAGTTGGTGGCATGTGAAACCCGCATGTGGAGCATTCGTTTGTGTGGGATGCTCTACCAAGTTCATTTCAGTCGTAGCCAAAGAAAGGGCACTAAGCATAGAGTGTGAAAACTGAGTTTCCTTGAGAGCTGCTTGGAAGCCTGATGGTGTGTGAAGTTAGTGAGCCAAATGGAGTTGTTCTCCCACAAGAACCACTCGGCTGATCCTTCTTCAATATGCCCTTCACCAACATGCAGTGTTTCCTTGATTGAATTAGCTCTCACACCAATATTTGCGTCTAGAGCCTTTGCATTGAGGGCTATCTGAAAACGGCTGTGGCGCTGAAGTTGCCTGTGAATGTGGAGTTGCTGGCATGTGAAACCCGCATGTGGAGCATTCGTTTGTGTGGGATGCTCTACCAGGTTCATTTCAGTCGTAGGCACTCAAAGGGCACTAAGCATAGAGTGTGAAAACTGAGTTTCCTTGAGAGCTGCTTGGAAGCCTGATGGTGTGTGAAGTTAGTGAGCCAAATGGAGTTGTTCTCCCACAAGAACCACTCGGCTGATCCTTCTTCGATATGCCCTTCACCAACATGCAGTGTTTCCTTGATTGAATTAGCTCTCACACCAATATTTGCGTCTAGAGCCTTTGCATTGAGGGCTATCTGAAAATGGCTGTGGCGCTGAAGTTTCCTGTGAATGTGGAGTTGGTGGCATGTGAAACCCGCATGTGGAGCATTCGTTTGTGTGGGATGCTCTACCAGGTTCATTTCCGTCGTAGCCAAAGAAAGGGCACTAAGCATAGAGTGTGAAAACTGAGTTTCCTTGAGAGCTGCTTGGAAGCCTGATGGTGTGTGAAGTTAGTGAGCCAAATGGAGTTGTTCTCCCACAAGAACCACTCGGCTGATCCTTCTTCAATATGCCCTTCACCAACATGCAGTGTTTCCTTGATTGAATTAGCTCTCACACCAATATTTGCGTCTAGAGCCTTTGCACTGAGGGCTATCTGAAAACGGCTGTGGCGCTGAAGTTGCCTGTGAATGTGGAGTTGGTGGCATGTGAAACCCCGCATGTGGAGCATTCGTTTGTGTGGGATGCACTCCAAGCTTCATTTCAGTCCTAGGCACTCAAACGGCACTAAGCATAGAGTGTGACAACTGAGTTTCCTTGAGAGCTGCTTGGAAGCCTGATGGTGTGTGAAGTTAGTGAGCCAAATGGAGTTGTTCTCCCACAAGAACCACTCGGCTGATCCTTCTTCAATATGCCCTTCACCAACATGCAGTGTTTCCTTGATTGAATTAGCTCTCACACCAATATTTGCGTCTAGAGCCTTTGCACTGAGGGCTATCTGAAAACGGCTGTGGCGCTGAAGTTGCCTGTGAATGTGGAGTTGGTGGCATGTGAAACCCGCATGTGGAGCATTCGTTTGTGTGGGATGCACTCCAAGCTTCATTTCAGTCCTAGGCACTCAAACGGCACTAAGCATAGAGTGTGACAACTGAGTTTCCTTGAGAGCTGCTTGGAAGCCTGATGGTGTGTGAAGTTAGTGAGCCAAATGGAGTTGTTCTCCCACAAGAACCACTCGGCTGATCCTTCTTCAATATGCCCTTCACCAACATGCAGTGTTTCCTTGATTGAATTAGCTCTCACACCAATATTTGCGTCTAGAGCCTTTGCATTGAGGGCTATCTGAAAACGGCTGTGGCGCTGAAGTTGCCTGTGAATGTGGAGTTGGTGGCATGTGAAACCCGCATGTGGAGCATTCGTTTGTGTGGGATGCACTCCAAGCTTCATTTCAGTCCTAGGCACACAAAGGGCACTAAGCATAGAGTGTGAAAACTGAGTTTCCTTGAGAGCTGCTTGGAAGCCTGATGGTGTGTGAAGTTAGTGAGCCAAATGGAGTTGTTTTCCCACAAGAACCACTCGGCTGATTCTTCTTCAATATGCCCTTCACCAACATGCAGTGTTTCCTTGATTGAATTAGCTCTCACACCAATATTTGCGTCTAGAGCCTTTGCTTTGAGGGCTATCTGAAAACGGCTGTGGCGCTGAAGTTGCCTGTGAATGTGGAGTTGGTGGCATGTGAAACCCGCATGTGGAGCATTCGTTTGTGTGGGATGCTGACCAACATTCATTTCAGTCCTAGGCACTCAAAGGGCACTAAGCATAGAGTGTGAAAACTGAGTTTCCTTGAGAGCTGCTTGGAAGCCTGATGGTGTGTGAAGTTAGTGAGCCAAATGGAGTTGTTCTCCCACAAGAACCACTTGGCTGATCCTTCTTCAATATGCCCTTCACCAACATGCAGTGTTTCCTTGATTGAATTAGCTCTCACACCAATATTTGCGTCTAGAGCCTTTGCATTGAGGGCTATCTGAAAACGGCTGTGGCGCTGAAGTTGCCTGAGATTGTGGAGTTGGTGGCATGTGAAACCCGCATGTGGAGCATTCGTTTGTGTGGGATGCTCTACCAGGTTCATTTCAGTCATAGCCAAAGAAAGGGCACTAAGCATAGAGTGTGAAAACTGAGTTTCCTTGAGAGCTGCTTGGAAGCCTGATGGTGTGTGAAGTTAGTGAGCCAAATGGAGTTGTTCTCCCACAAGAACCACTCGGCTGATCCTTCTTCAATATGCCCTTCACCAACATGCAGTGTTTCCTTGATTGAATTAGCTCTCACACCAATATTTGCGTCTAGAGCCTTTGCATTGAGGGCTATCTGAAAACGGCTGTGGCGCTGAAGTTTGCCTGTGAATGTGGAGTTTGGTGGCATGTGAAACCCGCATGTGGAGCATTCGTTTGTGTGGGATGCTCTACCAGGTTCATTTCAGTCGTAGGCACTCAAAGGGCCACTAAGCATAGAGTGTGAAAACTGAGTTTCCTTGAGAGCTGCTTGGAAGCCTGATGGTGTGTGAAGTTAGTGAGCCAAATGGAGTTGTTCTCCCACAAGAACCACTCGGCTGATCCTTCTTCAATATGCCCTTCACCAACATGCAGTGTTCCTTGATTGAATTAGCTCTCACACCAAATATTTGCGTCTAGAGCCTTTGCATTGAGGGCTATCTGAAAATGGCTGTGGCGCTGAAGTTGCCTGTGAATGTGGGAGTTGGTGGCATGTGAAACCCGCATGTGGAGCATTCGTTTGTGTGGGATGCTCTACCAGGTTCATTTCAGTCGTAGCCAAAGAAAGGGCACTAAGCATAGAGTGTGAAAACTGAGTTTTCCTTGAGAGCTGCTTGGAAGTCTGATGGTGTGTGAAGTTAGTGAGCCCAAATGGAGTTGTTCTCCCACAAGAACCACATGGGCTGATCCTTCTTCAATATGCCCTTCACCAACATGCAGTGTTTCCTTGATTGAATTAGCTCTCACACCAATATTTGCGTCTAGAACCTTTGCATTGAGGGCTATCTGAAAAACGGCTGTGGGCGCTGAAGTTGCCTGTGAATGTGGAGTTGGTGGCATGTGAAACCCCGCATGTGGAGCATTCGTTTGTGTGGGATGCACTCCAAGCTTCATTTCAGTCCTAGGCACTCAAACGGCACTAAGCATAGAGTGTGACAACTGAGTTTCCTTGAGAGCTGCTTGGAAGCCTGATGGTGTGTGAAGTTAGTGAGCCAAATGGAGTTGTTCTCCCACAAGAACCACTCGGCTGATCCTTCTTCAATATGCCCTTCACCAACATGCAGTGTTTCCTTGATTGAATTAGCTCTCACACCAATATTTGCGTCTAGAGCCTTTGCATTGAGGGCTATCTGAAAACGGCTGTGGCGCTGAAGTTGCCTGTGAATGTGGGAGTTGGTGGCATGTGAAACCCGCATGTGGAGCATTCGTTTGTGTGGGATGCACTCCAAGCTTCATTTCAGTCCTAGGCACACAAAGGGCACTAAGCATAGAGTGTGAAAACTGAGTTTCCTTGAGAGCTGCTTGGAAGCCTGATGGTGTGTGAAGTTAGTGAGCCAAATGGAGTTGTTTCTCCCACAAGAACCACTCGGCTGATTCTTCTTCAATATGCCCTTCACCAACATGCAGTGTTTCCTTGATTGAATTAGCTCTCACACCAATATTTGCGTCTAGAGCCTTTGCTTTGAGGGCTATCTGAAAACGGCTGTGGCGCTGAAGTTGCCTGTGAATGTGGAGTTGGTGGCATGTGAAACCCGCATGTGGAGCATTCGTTTGTGTGGGATGCTGACCAAAATTCATTTCAGTCCTATGCACTCAAAGGGCACTAAGCATAGAGTGTGAAAACTGAGTTTCCTTGAGAGCTGCTTGGAAGCCTGATGGTGTGTGAAGTTAGTGAGCCAAATGGAGTTGTTCTCCCACAAGAACCACTCGGCTGATCCTTCTTCAATATGCCCTTCACCAACATGCAGTGTTTCCTTGATTGAATTAGCTCTCACACCAATATTTGCGTCTAGAGCCTTTGCATTGAGGGCTATCTGAAAACGGTTGTGGCGCTGAAGTTGCCTGTGAATGTGGAGTTGGTGGCATGTGAAACCCGCATGTGGAGCATTCGTTTGTGTGGGATGCTCTCCAAGCTTCATTTCAGTCCTAGGCACTCAAAGGGCACTAAGCATAGAGTGTGAAAACTGAGTTTCCTTGAGAGCTGCTTGGAAGCCTGATGGTGTGTGAAGTTAGTGAGCCAAATGGAGTTGTTCTCCCACAAGAACCACTCTGCTGATCCTTCTTCAATATGCCCTTCACCAACATGCAGTGTTTCCTTGATTGAATTAGCTCTCACACCAATATTTGCGTCTAGAGCCTTTGCTTTGAGGGCTATCTGAAAACGGCTGTTGCGCTGAAGTTGCCTGTGAATGTGGAGTTGGTGGCATGTGAAACCCGCATGTGGAGCATTCGTTTCTGTGGGATGCTCTACCAGGTTCATTCCTAGATAATGCACTCAAAGGGCACTAAGCATAGAGTGTGAAAACTGAGTTTCCTTGAGAACCTGCTTGGAAGCCTGATGGTGTGTGAAGTTAGTGAGCCAAATGGAGTTGTTCTCCCACAAGAACAACTCAGCTGATCCTTCTTCAATATGCCCTTCACCAACATGCAGTGTTTCCTTGATTGAATTAGCTCTCACACCAATATTTGCGTCTAGAGCCTTTGCATTGAGGGCTATCTGAAAACGGCTGTGGCGCTGAAGTTGCCTGAGAATGTGGAGTTGGTGGCATGTGAAACCCGCATGTGGAGCATTCGTTTGTGTGGGATGCTCTACCAGGTTCATTTCAGTCGTAGCCAAAGAAAGGGCACTAAGCATAGAGTGTGAAAACTGAGTTTCCTTGAGAGCTGCTTGGAAGCCTGATGGTGTGTGACGTTAGTGAGCCAAATGGAGTTGTTCTCCCACAAGAACCACTCGGCTGATCCTTCTTCAATATGCCCTTCACCAACATGCAGTGTTTCCTTGATTGAATTAGCTCTCACACCAATATTTGCGTCTAGAGCCTTTGCTTTGAGGGCTATCTGAAAACGGCTGTGGCGCTGAAGTTGCCTGTGAATGTGGAGTTCGTGGCATGTGAAACCCGCATGTGGAGCATTCGTTTGTGTGGGATGCTGACGAAACTTCATTTCAGTCCTAGGCACTCAAACGGCACTAAGCATAGAGTGTGAAAACTGAGTTTCCTTGAGAGCTGCTTGGAAGCCTGATGGTGTGTGAAGTTAGTGAGCCAAATGGAGTTGTTCTCCCACAAGAACCACTCGGCTGATCCTTCTTCAATATGCCCTTCACCAACATGCAGTGTTTCCTTGATTGAATTAGCTCTCACACCAATATTTGCGTCTAGAGCCTTTGCATTGAGGGCTATCTGAAAACGGCTGTTGCGCTGAAGTTGCCTGTGAATGTGGAGTTGGTGGCATGTGAAACCCGCATGTGGAGCATTCGTTTGTGTGGGATGCTTTACCAGGTTCATTCCTAGATAATGCACTCAAAGGGCACTAAGCATAGAGTGTGAAAACCGAGTTTCCTTGAGAGCTGCTTGGAAGCCTGATGGTGTGTGAAGTTAGTGAGCCAAATGGAGTTGTTCTCCCACAAGAACCACTCGGCTGATCCTTCTTCAATATGCCCTTCACCAACATGCAGTGTTTCCTTGATTGAATTAGCTCTCACACCAATATTTGCGTCTAGAGCCTTTGCATTGAGTGCTATCTAAAAACGGTTGTGGCGCTGAAGTTGCCTGTGAATGTGGAGTTGGTGGCATGTGAAACCCGCATGTGGAGCATTCGTTTTTGTGGGATGCTCTACCAGGTTCATTTCAGTCCTAGCCATACAAAGGGCACTAAGCATAGAGTGTGAAAACTGAGATTCCTTGAGAGCTGCTTGGAAGCCTGATGGTGTGTGAAGTTAGTGAGCCAAATGGAGTTGTTCTCCCACAAGAACCACTCGGCTGATCCTTCTTCAATATGCCCTTCACCAACATGCAGTGTTTCCTTGATTGAATTAGCTCTCACACCAATATTTGCGTCTAGAGCCTTTGCATTGAGGGCTATCTGAAAACGGCTGTGGCGCTGAAGTTGCCTGTGAATGTGGAGTTGGTGGCATGTGAAACCCGCATGTGGAGCATTCGTTTGTGTGGGATGCTGAACAAGCTTCATTTCAGTCCTAGCCAAAGAAAGGGCACTAAGCATAGAGTGTGAAAACTGAGTTTCCTTGAGAGCTGCTTGGAAGCCTGATGGTGTGTGAAGTTAGTGAGCCAAATGGAGTTGTTCTCCCACAAGAACCACTCGGCTGATTCTTCTTCAATATGCCCTTCACCAACATGCAGTGTTTCCTTGATTGAATTAGCTCTCACACCAATATTTGCGTCTAGAGCCTTTGCTTTGAGGGCTATCTGAAAACGGCTGTGGCGCTGAAGTTGCCTGTGAATGTGGAGTTGGTGGCATGTGAAACCCGCATGTGGAGCATTCCTTTATGTGGGATGCTCTACCAGGTTCATTCCTAGATAATGCACTCAAAGGGCACTAAGCACAGAGTGTGAAAACTGAGTTTCCTTGAGAGCTGCTTGGAAGCCTGATGGTGTGTGAAGTTAGTGAGCCAAATGGAGTTGTTCTCCCACAAGAACCACTCGGCTGATCCTTCTTCAATATGCCCTTCACCAACATGCAGTGTTTCCTTGATTGAATTAGCTCTCACACCAATATTTGCGTCTAGAGCCTTTGCATTGAGGGCTATCTGAAAACGGCTGTGGCGCTGAAGTTGCCTGTGAATGTGGAGTTGGTGGCATGTGAAACCCGCATGTGGAGCATTCGTTTGTGTGGGATGCGCTCCAAGCTTCATTTCAGTCCTAGCCAAAGAAAGGGCATTAAGCATAGAGTGTGAAAACTGAGTTTCCTTGAGAGCTGCTTGGAAGCCTGATGGTGTGTGAAGTTAGTGAGCCAAATGGAGTTGTTCTCCCACAAGAACCACTCGGCTGATCCTTCTTCAATATGCCCTTCACCAACATGCAGTGTTTCCTTGATTGAATTAGCTCTCACACCAATATTTGCGTCTAGAGCCTTTGCATTGAGGGCTATCTGAAAACGGCTGTGGCGCTGAAGTTGCCTGTGAATGTGGAGTTGGTGGCATGTGAAACCCGCATGTGGAGCATTCGTTTGTGTGGGATGCTCTACCAGGTTCATTTCAGTCCTAGCCATACAAAAGGCACTAAGCATAGAGTGTGAAAACTGAGTTTCCTTGAGAGCTGCTTGGAAGCCTGATGGTGTGTGAAGTTAGTGAGCCAAATGGAGTTGTTCTCCCACAAGAACCACTCGGCTGATCCTTCTTCAATATGCCCTTCACCAACATGCAGTGTTTCCTTGATTAAATTAGCTCTCACACCAATATTTGCGTCTAGAGCCTTTGCATTGAGGGCTATCTGAAAACGGCTGTGGCTCTGAAGTTGCCTGTGAATGAGGAGTTGGTGGCATGTGAAACCCGCATGTGGAGCATTCGTTAGTGTGGGATGCTGACCAAGCTTCATTTCAGTCCTAGGCACACAAATAGCACTAAGCATAGAGTGTGAAAACTGAGTTTCCTTGAGAGCTGCTTGGAAGCCTGATGGTGTGTGAAATTAGTGAGCCAAATGGAGTTGTTCTCCCACAAGAACCACTCGGCTGATTCTTCTTCAATATGCCCTTCACCAACAGGCAGTGTTTCCTTGATTGAATTAGCTCTCACACCAATATTTGCGTCTAGAGCCTTTGCTTTGAGGGCTATCTGAAAACGGCTGTGGCGCTGAAGTTGCCTGTGAATGTGGAGTTGGTGGCATGTGAAACCCGCATGTAGAGCATTCGTTTCTGTGGGATGCTCTACCAGGTTCATTCCTAGATAATGCACTCAAAGGGCACTAAGCATAGAGTGTGAAAACTGAGTTTCCTTGAGAGCTGCTTGGAAGCCTGATGGTGTGTGAAGTTAGTGAGCCAAATGGAGTTGTTCTCCCACAAGAACCACTCGGCTGATCCTTCTTCAATATGCCCTTCACCAACATGCAGTGTTTCCTTGATTGAATTAGCTCTCACACCAATATTTGCGTCTAGAGCCTTTGCATTGAGGGCTATCTGAAAACGGCTGTGGCGCTGAAGTTGCCTGTGAATGTGGAGTTGGTGGCATGTGAAACCCGCATGTGGAGCATTCGTTTGTGTGGGATGCACTCCAAGCTTCATTTCAGTCCTAGCCAAAGAAAGGGCATTAAGCATAGAGTGTGAAAACTGAGTTTCCTTGAGAGCTGCTTGGAAGCCTGATGGTGTGTGAAGTTAGTGAGCCAAATGGAGTTGTTCTCCCACAAGAACCACTCGGCTGATCCTTCTTCAATATGCCCTTCACCAACATGCAGTGTTTCCTTGATTGAATTAGCTCTCACACCAATATTTGCGTCTAGAGCCTTTGCATTGAGGGCTATCTGAAAACGGCTGTGGCGCTGAAGTTGCCTGTGAATGTGGAGTTGGTGGCATGTGAAACCCGCATGTGGAGCATTCGTTTGTGTGGGATGCTCTACCAGGTTCATTTCAGTCCTAGCCATACAAAAGGCACTAAGCAGAGAGTGTGAAAACTGAGTTTCCTTGAGAGCTGCTTGGAAGCCTGATGGTGTGTGAAGTTAGTGAGCCAAATGGAGTTGTTCTCCCACAAGAACCACTCGGCTGATCCTTCTTCAATATGCCCTTCACCAACATGCAGTGTTTCCTTGATTAAATTAGCTCTCACACCAATATTTGCGTCTAGAGCCTTTGCATTGAGGGCTATCTGAAAACGGCTGTGGCTCTGAAGTTGCCTGTGAATGAGGAGTTGGTGGCATGTGAAACCCGCATGTGGAGCATTCGTTAGTGTGGGATGCTGACCAAGCTTCATTTCAGTCCTAGGCACACAAATAGCACTAAGCATAGAGTGTGAAAAGTGAGTTTCCTTGAGAGCTGCTTGGAAGCCTGATGGTGTGTGAAGTTAGTGAGCCAAATGGAGTTGTTCTCCCACAAGAACCACTCGGCTGATTCTTCTTCAATATGCCCTTCACCAACATGCAGTGTTTCCTTGATTGAATTAGCTCTCACACCAATATTTGCGTCTAGAGCCTTTGCTTTGAGGGCTATCTGAAAACGGCTGTGGCGCTGAAGTTGCCTGTGAATGTGGAGTTGGTGGCATGTGAAACCCGCATGTAGAGCATTCGTTTCTGTGGGATGCTCTACCAGGTTCATTCCTAGATAATGCACTCAAAGGGCACTAAGCATAGAGTGTGAAAACTGAGTTTCCTTGAGAGCTGCTTGGAAGCCTGATGGTGTGTGAATTTAGTGAGCCAAATGGAGTTGTTCTCCCACAAGAACCACTCGGCTGATCCTTCTTCAATATGCCCTTCACCAACATGCAGTGTTTCCTTGATTGAATTAGCTCTCACACCAATATTTGCGTCTAGAGCCTTTGCATTGAGGGCTATCTGAAAACGGCTGTTGCGCTGAAGTTGCCTGTGAATGTGGAGTTGGTGGCATGTGAAACCCGCATGTGGAGCATTCGTTTGTGTGGGATGCTCTACCAGGTTCATTTCAGTCATAGCCAAAGAAAGGGAACTAAGCATAGAGTGTGAAAACTGAGTTTCCTTGAGAGCTGCTTGGAAGCCTGATGGTGTGTGAAGTTAGTGAGCCAAATGGAGTTGTTCTCCCACAAGAACCACTCTGCTGATTCTTCTTCAATATGCCCTTCACCAACATGCAGTGTTTCCTTGATTGAATTAGCTCTCACACCAATATTTGCGTCTAGAGCCTTTGCATTGAGGGCTATCTGAAAATGGCTGTGGCGCTGAAGTTGCCTGTGAATGTGGAGTTGGTGGCATGTGAAACCCGCATGTAGAGCATTCGTTTCTGTGGGATGCTCTACCAGGTTCATTCCTAGATAATGCACTCAAAGGGCACTAAGCATAGAGTGTGAAAACTGAGTTTCCTTGAGAGCTGCTTGGAAGCCTGATGGTGTGTGAAGTTAGTGAGCCAAATGGAGTTGTTCTCCCACAAGAACCACTCGGCTGATCCTTCTTCAATATGCCCTTCACCAACATGCAGTGTTTCCTTGATTGAATTAGCTCTCACACCAATATTTGCGTCTAAAGCCTTTGCATTGAGGGCTATCTGAAAACGGCTGTGGCGCTGAAGTTGCCTGTGAATGTGGAGTTGGTGGCATGTGAAACCCGCATGTGGAGCATTCATTTATGTGGGATGCTCTCCAAGCTTCATTTCAGTCCTAGGCACTCAAAGGGCACTAAGCATAGAGTGTGAAAACTGAGTTTCCTTGAGAGCTGCTTGGAAGCCTGATGGTGTGTGAAGTTAGTGAGCCAAATGGAGTTGTTCTCCCACAAGAACCACTCGGCTGATCCTTCTTCAATATGCCCTTCACCAACATGCAGTGTTTCCTTGATTGAATTAGCTCTCACACCAATATTTGCGTCTAGAGCCTTTGCATTGAGGGCTATCTGAAAACGGCTGTGGCGCTGAAGTTGCCTGTGAATGTGGAGTTGGTGGCATGTGAAACCCGCATGTGGAGCATTCGTTTGTGTGGAATGCTCTACCAGGTTCATTTCAGTCCTAGCCATACAAAGGGCACTAAGCATAGAGTGTGAAAACTGAGTTTCCTTGAGAGCTGCTTGGAAGCCTGATGGTGTGTGAAGTTAGTGAGCCAAATGGAGTTGTTCTCCCACAAGAACCACTCGGCTGATCCTTCTTCAATATGCCCTTCACCAACATGCAGTGTTTCCTTGATTGAATTAGCTCTCACACCAATATTTGCGTCTAGAGCCTTTGCTTTGAGGGCTATCTGAAAACGGCTGTGGCGCTGAAGTTGCCTGTGAATGTGGAGTTGGTGGCACGTGAAACCCGCATGTGGAGCATTCGTTTGTGTGGGATGCTGACCAAGCTTCATTTCAGTCCTAGGCACTCAAAGGGCACTAAGCATAGAGTGTGAAAACTGAGTTTCCTTGAGAGCTGCTTGGAAGCCTGATGGTGTGTGAAGTTAGTGAGCCAAATGGAGTTGTTCTCCCACAAGAACCACTCGGCTGATTCTTCTTCAATATGCCCTTCACCAACATGCAGTGTTTCCTTGATTGAATTAGCTCTCACACCAATATTTGCGTCTAGAGCCTTGCTTTGAGGGCTATCTGAAAAACGGCTGTGGCGCTGAAGTTGTCTGTGAATGTGGAGTTGGTGGCATGTGAAACCCGCATGTAGACCATTCGTTTCTGTGGGATGCTCTACCAGGTTCATTCCTAGATAATGCACTCAAAGGGCACTAAGCATAGAGTGTGAAAACTGAGTTTCCTTGAGAGCTGCTTGGAAGCCTGATGGTGTGTGAATTTAGTGAGCCAAATGGAGTTGTTCTCCCACAAGAACCACTCTGCTGATCCTTCTTCAATATGCCCTTCACCAACATGCAGTGTTTCCTTGATTGAATTAGCTCTAACACCAATATTTGCGTCTAGAGCCTTTGCATTGAGGGCTATCTGAAAACGGCTGTGCGCTGAAGTTGCCTGAGAATGTGGAGTTGGTGGCATGTGAAACCCGCATGTGGAGCATTCGTTTGTGTGGGATGCTCTACCAGGTTCATTTCAGTCATAGCCAAAGAAAGGGCACTAAGCATAGAGTGTGAAAACTGAGTTTCCTTGAGAGCTGCTTGGAAGCCTGATGGTGTGTGAAGTTAGTGAGCCAAATGGAGTTGTTCTCCCACAAGAACCACTCGGCTGATCCTTCTTCAATATGCCCTTCACCAACATGCAGTGTTTCCTTGATTGAATTAGCTTCTCACACCAATATTTGCGTCTAGAGCCTTTG
This sequence comes from Ochotona princeps, assembly GCF_030435755.1. Taxonomy (NCBI): domain Eukaryota; kingdom Metazoa; phylum Chordata; class Mammalia; order Lagomorpha; family Ochotonidae; genus Ochotona; species Ochotona princeps. Next base: position 22,030 of record NW_026698233.1, read on the forward strand.
CATTGAGGGCTATCTGAAAACGGCTGTGGCGCTGAAGTTGCCTGTGAATGTGGAGTTGGTGCATGTTGAAACCCGCATGTGGAGCATTCGTTTGTGTGGGATGCTCTACCAGGTTCATTTCAGTCGTAGCCAAAGAAAGGGCACTAAGCATAGAGTGTGAAAACTGAGTTTCCTGAGAGCTGCTTGAAGCCTGATGGTGTGTGAAGTTATGAGCCAAATGGAGTTGTTCTCCCACAAGAACCACTTGGCTGATCCTTCTTCAATATGCCTTCACCAACATGCAGTGTTTCCTTGATTGAATTAGCTCATCACACCAATATTTGCGTCTAGAGCCTTTGCATTGAGGGCTATCTGAAAACGGCTGTGGCGCTGAAGTTGCCTGTGAATGTGGAGTTGGTGGGCATGTGAAACCCGCATGTGGAGCATTCGTTTCTGTGGGATGCTCTACCAGGTTCATTCCTAGATAATGCACTCAAAGGGCACTAAGCATAGAGTGTGAAAACTGAGTTTCCTTGAGAGCTGCTTGGAAGCCTGATGGTGTGTGAAGTTAGTGAGCAAATGGAGTTGTTCTCCCACAAGAACCACTCGGCTGATCCTTCTTCAATATGCCCTTCACCAACATGCAGTGTTTCCTTATTGAATTAGCTCTCACACCAATATTTGCGTCTAGAGCCTTTGCATTGAGGGCTATCTGAAAACGGCTGTGGCGCTGAAGTTGCCTGTGAATGTGGAGTTGGTGGCATGTGAAACCCGCATGTGGAGCATTCGTTTGTGTGGGATGCTCTACCAGGTTCATTTCAGTCGTAGCCAAAGAAAGGGCACTAAGCATAGAGTGTGAAAACAGAGTTTCCTTGAGAGCTGCTTGGAAGCCTGATGGTGTGTGAAGTTAGTGAGCCAAATGGAGTTGTTCTCCCACAAGAACCACTCGGCTGATCCTTCTTCAATATGCCCTTCACCAACATGCAGTGTTTCCTTGATTGAAATTAGCTCTCACACCAATATTTGCGTCTAGAGGCCTTTGCATTGAGGGCTATCTGAAAACGCTGTGGCGCTGAAGTTGCCTGTGAATGTGGAGTTGGTGGCATGTGAAACCCGCATGTGGAGCATTCGTTTCTGTGGGATGCACTCCAAGCTTCATTTCAGTCCTAGGCACTCAAACGGCACTAAGCATAGAGTGTGACAACTGAGTTTCCTTGAGAGCTGCTTGGAAGCCTGATGGTGTGTGAAGTTAGTGAGCAAATGAGTTGTTCTCCCACAAGAACCAATCGGCTGATCCTTCTTCAATATGCCCTTCACCAACATGCAGTGTTTCCTTTGATTGAATTAGCTCTCACACCAATATTTGCGTCTAGAGCCTTTGCATTGAGGGCTATCTGAAAACGGCTGGGCGCTGAAGTTGCCTGTGAATGTGGAGTTGGTGGCATGTGAAACCCGCATGTGGAGCATTCGTTTGTGTGGGAAGCACTCCAAGCTTCATTTCAGTCCTAGCACACAAAGGGCACTAAGCATAGAGTGTGAAAACTGAGTTTCCTTGAAGCTGCTTGGAAGCCGAAGCCTGATGGTGTGTGAAGTTAGTGAGCCAAATGGAGTTGTTCTCCCACAAGAACCACTCGGCTGATTCTTCTTCAATATGCCCTTCACCAACATGCAGTGTTTCCTTGATTGAATTAGCTCTCACACAAATATTTGCGTCTAGAGCCTTTGCTTTGAGGGCTATCTGAAAACGGCTGTGGCGCTGAAGTTGCCTGTGAATGTGGAATTGCTGGCATGTGAAACCCGCATGTGGAGCATTCGTTTGTGTGGGATGCTGACCAAAATTCATTTCAGTCCTAGGCACTCAAAGGGCACTAAGCATAGAGTGTGAAAACTGAGTTTCCTTGAGAGCTGCTTGGAAGCCTGATGGTGTGTGAAGTTAGTGAGCCAAATGGAGTTGTTCTCCCACAAGAACCACTTGGCTGATCCTTCTTCAATATGCCCTTCACCAACATGCAGTGTTTCCTTGATTGAATTAGCTCTCACACCAATATTTGCGTCTAGAGCCTTTGCATTGAGGGCTATCTGAAAACGGCTGTGGCGCTGAAGTTGCCTGTGAATGTGGAGTTGGTGGCATGTGAAACCCGCATGTGGAGCATTCGTTTGTGTGGGATGCTCTACCAGGTTCATTCCTAGATAATGCACACAAAGGGCACTAAGCATAGAGTGTGAAAACTGAGTTTCCTTGAGAGCTGCTTGGAAGCCTGATGGTGTGTGACGTTAGTGAGCCAAATGGAGTTGTTCTCCCACAAGAACCACTCGGCTGATTCTTCTTCAATATGCCCTTCACCAACATGCAGTGTTTCCTTGATTGAATTAGGTCTCACACCAATATTTGCGTCTAGAGCCTTTGCTTTGAGAGCTATCTGAAAACGGCTGTGGCGCTGAAGTTGCCTGTGAATGTGGAGTTGGTGGCATGTGAAACCCGCATGTGGAGCATTCGTTTGTGTGGGATGCTGACCAAAATTCATTTCAGTCCTAGGCACTCAAAGGGCACTAAGCATAGAGTGTGAAAACTGAGTTTCCTTGAGAGCTGCTTGGAAGCCTGATGGTGTGTGAAGTTAGTGAGCCAAATGGAGTTGTTCTCCCACAAGAACCACTTGGCTGATCCTTCTTCAATATGCCCTTCACCAACATGCAGTGTTTCCTTGATTGAATTAGCTCTCACACCAATATTTGCGTCTAGAGCCTTTGCATTGAGGGCTATCTGAAAACGGCTGTGGCGCTGAAGTTGCCTGTGAATGTGGAGTTGCTGGCATGTGAAACCCGCATGTGGAGCATTCGTTTCTGTGGGATGCTCTACCAGGTTCATTCCTAGATAATGCACTCAAACGGCACTAAGCATAGAGTGTGAAAACTGAGTTTCCTTGAGAGCTGCTTGGAAGCCTGATGGTGTGTGAAGTTAGTGAGCCAAATGGAGTTGTTCTCCCACAAGAACCACTCGGCTGATCCTTCTTCAATATGCCCTTCACCAACATGCAGTGTTTCCTTGATTGAATTAGCTCTCACACCAATATTTGCGTCTAGAGCCTTTGCATTGAGGGCTATCTGAAAACGGCTGTGGCGCTGAAGTTGCCTGTGAATGTGGAGTTGCTGGCATGTGAAACCCGCATGTGGAGCATTCGTTTCTGTGGGATGCTCTACCAGGTTCATTCCTAGATAATGCACTCAAAGGGCACTAAGCATAGAGTGTGAAAACTGAGTTTCCTTGAGAGCTGCTTGGAAGCCTGATGGTGTGTGAAGTTAGTGAGCCAAATGGAGTTGTTCTCCCACAAGAACCACTCGGCTGATCCTTCTTCAATATGCCCTTCACCAACATGCAGTGTTTCCTTGATTGAATTAGCTCTCACACCAATATTTGCGTCTAGAGCCTTTGCATTGAGGGCTATCTGAAAATGGCTGTGGCGCTGAAGTTGCCTGTGAATGTGGAGTTGGTGGCATGTGAAACCCGCATGTGGAGCATTCGTTTGTGTGGGATGCTCTACCAGGTTCATTTCAGTCGTAGCCAAAGAAAGGGCACTAAGCATAGAGTGTGAAAACTGAGTTTCCTTGAGAGCTGCTTGGAAGCCTGATGGTGTGTGAAGTTAGTGAGCCAAATGGAGTTGTTCTCCCACAAGAACCACTTGGCTGATCCTTCTTCAATATGCCCTTCACCAACATGCAGTGTTTCCTTGATTGAATTAGCTCTCACACCAATATTTGCGTCTAGAGCCTTTGCATTGAGGGCTATCTGAAAACGGCTGTGGCGCTGAAGTTGCCTGTGAATGTGGAGTTGGTGGCATGTGAAACCCGCATGTGGAGCATTCGTTTCTGTGGGATGCTCTACCAGGTTCATTCCTAGATAATGCACTCAAAGGGCACTAAGCATAGAGTGTGAAAACTGAGTTTCCTTGAGAGCTGCTTGGAAGCCTGATGGTGTGTGAAGTTAGTGAGCCAAATGGAGTTGTTCTCCCACAAGAACCACTCGGCTGATCCTTCTTCAATATGCCCTTCACCAACATGCAGTGTTTCCTTGATTGAATTAGCTCTCACACCAATATTTGCGTCTAGAGCCTTTGCATTGAGGGCTATCTGAAAACGGCTGTGGCGCTGAAGTTGCCTGTGAATGTGGAGTTGCTGGCATGTGAAACCCGCATGTGGAGCATTCGTTTGTGTGGGATGCTCTACCAGGTTCATTTCAGTCGTAGGCACTCAAAGGGCACTAAGCATAGAGTGTGAAAACTGAGTTTCCTTGAGAGCTGCTTGGAAGCCTGATGGTGTGTGAAGTTAGTGAGCCAAATGGAGTTGTTCTCCCACAAGAACCACTCGGCTGATCCTTCTTCAATATGCCCTTCACCAACATGCAGTGTTTCCTTGATTGAATTAGCTCTCACACCAATATTTGCGTCTAGAGCCTTTGCATTGAGGGCTATCTGAAAATGGCTGTGGCGCTGAAGTTGCCTGTGAATGTGGAGTTGGTGGCATGTGAAACCCGCATGTGGAGCATTCGTTTGTGTGGGATGCTCTACCAGGTTCATTTCAGTCCTAGGCACTCAAAGGGCACTAAGCATAGAGTGTGAAAACTGAGTTTCCTTGAGAGCTGCTTGGAAGCCTGATGGTGTGTGAAGTTAGTGAGCCAAATGGAGTTGTTCTCCCACAAGAACCACTCGGCTGATCCTTCTTCAATATGCCCTTCACCAACATGCAGTGTTTCCTTGATTGAATTAGCTCTCACACCAATATTTGCGTCTAGAGCCTTTGCATTGAGGGCTATCTGAAAACGGCTGTGGCGCTGAAGTTGCCTGTGAATGTGGAGTTGGTGGCATGTGAAACCCGCATGTGGAGCATTCGTTTGTGTGGGATGCACTCCAAGCTTCATTTCAGTCCTAGGCACTCAAACGGCACTAAGCATAGAGTGTGACAACTGAGTTTCCTTGAGAGCTGCTTGGAAGCCTGATGGTGTGTGAAGTTAGTGAGCCAAATGGAGTTGTTCTCCCACAAGAACCACTCGGCTGATCCTTCTTCAATATGCCCTTCACCAACATGCAGTGTTTCCTTGATTGAATTAGCTCTCACACCAATATTTGCGTCTAGAGCCTTTGCATTGAGGGCTATCTGAAAACGGCTGTGGCGCTGAAGTTGCCTGTGAATGTGGAGTTGGTGGCATGTGAAACCCGCATGTGGAGCATTCGTTTGTGTGGGATGCACTCCAAGCTTCATTTCAGTCCTAGGCACACAAAGGGCACTAAGCATAGAGTGTGAAAACTGAGTTTCCTTGAGAGCTGCTTGGAAGCCTGATGGTGTGTGAAGTTAGTGAGCCAAATGGAGTTGTTTTCCACAAGAACCACTCGGCTGATTCTTCTTCAATATGCCCTTCACCAACATGCAGTGTTTCCTTGATTGAATTAGCTCTCACACCAATATTTGCGTCTAGAGCCTTTGCTTTGAGGGCTATCTGAAAACGGCTGTGGCGCTGAAGTTGCCTGTGAATGTGGAGTTGGTGGCATGTGAAACCCGCATGTGGAGCATTCGTTTGTGTGGGATGCTGACCAAAATTCATTTCAGTCCTAGGCACTCAAAGGGCACTAAGCATAGAGTGTGAAAACTGAGTTTCCTTGAGAGCTGCTTGGAAGCCTGATGGTGTGTGAAGTTAGTGAGCCAAATGGAGTTGTTCTCCCACAAGAACCACTCGGCTGATTCTTCTTCAATATGCCCTTCACCAACATGCAGTGTTTCCTTGATTGAATTAGCTCTCACACCAATATTTGCGTCTAGAGCCTTTGCATTGAGGGCTATCTGAAAACGGCTGTGGCGCTGAAGTTGCCTGTGAATGTGGAGTTGGTGGCATGTGAAACCCGCATGTGGAGCATTCGTTTGTGTGGGATGCTCTACCAGGTTCATTCCTAGATAATGCACTCAAAGGGCACTAAGCATAGAGTGTGAAAACTGAGTTTCCTTGAGAGCTGCTTGGAAGCCTGATGGTGTGTGAAGTTAGTGAGCCAAATGGAGTTGTTCTCCCACAAGAACCACTCGGCTGATCCTTCTTCAATATGCCCTTCACCAACATGCAGTGTTTCCTTGATTGAATTAGCTCTCACACCAATATTTGCGTCTAGAGCCTTTGCATTGAGGGCTATCTGAAAACGGCTGTGGCGCTGAAGTTGCCTGTGAATGTGGAGTTGGTGGCATGTGAAACCCGCATGTGGAGCATTCGTTTGTGTGGGATGCACTCCAAGCTTCATTTCAGTCCTAGGCACACAAAGGGCACTAAGCATAGAGTGTGAAAACTGAGTTTCCTTGAGAGCTGCTTGGAAGCCTGATGGTGTGTGAAGTTAGTGAGCCAAATGGAGTTGTTCTCCCACAAGAACCACTCGGCTGATTCTTCTTCAATATGCCCTTCACCAACATGCAGTGTTTCCTTGATTGAATTAGCTCTCACACCAATATTTGCGTCTAGAGCCTTTGCTTTGAGGGCTATCTGAAAACGGCTGTGGCGCTGAAGTTGCCTGTGAATGTGGAGTTGGTGGCATGTGAAACCCGCATGTGGAGCATTCGTTTGTGTGGGATGCTGACCAAAATTCATTTCAGTCCTAGGCACTCAAAGGGCACTAAGCATAGAGTGTGAAAACTGAGTTTCCTTGAGAGCTGCTTGGAAGCCTGATGGTGTGTGAAGTTAGTGAGCCAAATGGAGTTGTTCTCCCACAAGAACCACTCGGCTGATGCTTCTTCAATATGCCCTTCACCAACATGCAGTGTTTCCTTGATTGAATTAGCTCTCACACCAATATTTGCGTCTAGAGCCTTTGCATTGAGGGCTATCTGAAAACGGTTGTGGCGCTGAAGTTGCCTGTGAATGTGGAGTTGGTGGCATGTGAAACCCGCATGTGGAGCATTCGTTTGTGTGGGATGCTCTCCAAGCTTCATTTCAGTCCTAGGCACTCAAAGGGCACTAAGCATAGAGTGTGAAAACTGAGTTTCCTTGAGAGCTGCTTGGAAGCCTGATGGTGTGTGAAGTTAGTGAGCCAAATGGAGTTGTTCTCCCACAAGAACCACTCGGCTGATCCTTCTTCAATATGCCCTTCACCAACATGCAGTGTTTCCTTGATTGAATTAGCTCTCACACCAATATTTGCGTCTAGAGCCTTTGCATTGAGGGCTATCTGAAAACGGCTGTGGCGCTGAAGTTGCCTGTGAATGTGGAGTTGGTGGCATGTGAAACCCGCATGTGGAGCATTCGTTTCTGTGGGATGCTCTACCAGGTTCATTCCTAGATAATGCACTCAAAGGGCACTAAGCATAGAGTGTGAAAACTGAGTTTCCTTGAGAGCTGCTTGGAAGCCTGATGGTGTGTGAAGTTAGTGAGCCAAATGGAGTTGTTCTCCCACAAGAACCACTCAGCTGATCCTTCTTCAATATGCCCTTCACCAACATGCAGTGTTTCCTTGATTGAATTAGCTCTCACACCAATATTTGCGTCTAGAGCCTTTGCATTGAGGGCTATCTGAAAACGGCTGTGGCGCTGAAGTTGCCTGAGAATGTGGAGTTGGTGGCATGTGAAACCCGCATGTGGAGCATTCGTTTGTGTGGGATGCTCTACCAGGTTCATTTCAGTCCTAGCCATACAAAGGGCACTAAGCATAGAGTGTGAAAACTGAGTTTCCTTGAGAGCTGCTTGGAAGCCTGATGGTGTGTGACGTTAGTGAGCCAAATGGAGTTGTTCTCCCACAAGAACCACTCGGCTGATCCTTCTTCAATATGCCCTTCACCAACATGCAGTGTTTCCTTGATTGAATTAGCTCTCACACCAATATTTGCGTCTAGAGCCTTTGCTTTGAGGGCTATCTGAAAACGGCTGTGGCGCTGAAGTTGCCTGTGAATGTGGAGTTCGTGGCATGTGAAACCCGCATGTGGAGCATTCGTTTGTGTGGGATGCTGACGAAACTTCATTTCAGTCCTAGGCACTCAAACGGCACTAAGCATAGAGTGTGAAAACTGAGTTTCCTTGAGAGCTGCTTGGAAGCCTGATGGTGTGTGAAGTTAGTGAGCCAAATGGAGTTGTTCTCCCACAAGAACCACTCGGCTGATCCTTCTTCAATATGCCCTTCACCAACATGCAGTGTTTCCTTGATTGAATTAGCTCTCACACCAATATTTGCGTCTAGAGCCTTTGCATTGAGGGCTATCTGAAAACGGCTGTGGCGCTGAAGTTGCCTGTGAATGTGGAGTTGGTGGCATGTGAAACCCGCATGTGGAGCATTCGTTTGTGTGGGATGCTCTACCAGGTTCATTTCAGTCCTAGCCATACAAAGGGCACTAAGCAGAGAGTGTGAAAACTGAGTTTCCTTGAGAGCTGCTTGGAAGCCTGATGGTGTGTGACGTTAGTGAGCCAAATGGAGTTGTTCTCCACAAGAACCACTCGGCTGATCCTTCTTCAATATGCCCTTCACCAACATGCAGTGTTTCCTTGATTGAATTAGCTCTCACACCAATATTTGCGTCTAGAGCCTTTGCTTTGAGGGCTATCTGAAAACGGCTGTGGCGCTGAAGTTGCCTGTGAATGTGGAGTTCGTGGCATGTGAAACCCGCATGTGGAGCATTCGTTTGTGTGGGATGCTGACGAAACTTCATTTCAGTCCTAGGCACTCAAACGGCACTAAGCATAGAGTGTGAAAACTGAGTTTCCTTGAGAGCTGCTTGGAAGCCTGATGGTGTGTGAAGTTAGTGAGCCAAATGGAGTTGTTCTCCCACAAGAACCACTCGGCTGATCCTTCTTCAATATGCCCTTCACCAACATGCAGTGTTTCCTTGATTGAATTAGCTCTCACACCAATATTTGCGTCTAGAGCCTTTGCATTGAGGGCTATCTGAAAACGGCTGTGGCGCTGAAGTTGCCTGTGAATGTGGAGTTGGTGGCATGTGAAACCCGCATGTAGAGCATTCGTTTGTGTGGGATGCTTTACCAGGTTCATTCCTAGATAATGCACTCAAAGGGCACTAAGCATAGAGTGTGAAAACCGAGTTTCCTTGAGAGCTGCTTGGAAGCCTGATGGTGTGTGAAGTTAGTGAGCCAAATGGAGTTGTTCTCCCACAAGAACCACTCGGCTGATCCTTCTTCAATATGCCCTTCACCAACATGCAGTGTTTCCTTGATTGAATTAGCTCTCACACCAATATTTGCGTCTAGAGCCTTTGCATTGAGGGCTATCTGAAAACGGCTGTGGCGCTGAAGTTGCCTGAGAATGTGGAGTTGGTGGCATGTGAAACCCGCATGTGGAGCATTCGTTTGTGTGGGATGCTCTACCAGGTTCATTTCAGTCCTAGCCATACAAAGGGCACTAAGCAGAGAGTGTGAAAACTGAGTTTCCTTGAGAGCTGCTTGGAAGCCTGATGGTGTGTGACGTTAGTGAGCCAAATGGAGTTGTTCTCCCACAAGAACCACTCGGCTGATCCTTCTTCAATATGCCCTTCACCAACATGCAGTGTTTCCTTGATTGAATTAGCTCTCACACCAATATTTGCGTCTAGAGCCTTTGCTTTGAGGGCTATCTGAAAACGGCTGTGGCGCTGAAGTTGCCTGTGAATGTGGAGTTCGTGGCATGTGAAACCCGCATGTGGAGCATTCGTTTGTGTGGGATGCTGACGAAACTTCATTTCAGTCCTAGGCACTCAAACGGCACTAAGCATAGAGTGTGAAAACTGAGTTTCCTTGAGAGCTGCTTGGAAGCCTGATGGTGTGTGAAGTTAGTGAGCCAAATGGAGTTGTTCTCCCACAAGAACCACTCGGCTGATCCTTCTTCAATATGCCCTTCACCAACATGCAGTGTTTCCTTGATTGAATTAGCTCTCACACCAATATTTGCGTCTAGAGCCTTTGCATTGAGGGCTATCTGAAAACGGCTGTGGCGCTGAAGTTGCCTGTGAATGTGGAGTTGGTGGCATGTGAAACCCGCATGTGGAGCATTCGTTTGTGTGGGATGCTCTACCAGGTTCATTTCAGTCCTAGCCATACAAAGGGCACTAAGCAGAGAGTGTGAAAACTGAGTTTCCTTGAGAGCTGCTTGGAAGCCTGATGGTGTGTGATGTTAGTGAGCCAAATGGAGTTGTTCTCCCACAAGAACCACTCGGCTGATCCTTCTTCAATATGCCCTTCACCAACATGCAGTGTTTCCTTGATTGAATTAGCTCTCACACCAATATTTGCGTCTAGAGCCTTTGCTTTGAGGGCTATCTGAAAACGGCTGTGGCGCTGAAGTTGCCTGTGAATGTGGAGTTCGTGGCATGTGAAACCCGCATGTGGAGCATTCGTTTGTGTGGGATGCTGACGAAACTTCATTTCAGTCCTAGGCACTCAAAGGGCACTAAGCATAGAGTGTGAAAACTGAGTTTCCTTGAGAGCTGCTTGGAAGCCTGATGGTGTGTGAAGTTAGTGAGCCAAATGGAGTTGTTCTCCCACAAGAACCACTCGGCTGATCCTTCTTCAATATGCCCTTCACCAACATGCAGTGTTTCCTTGATTGAATTAGCTCTCACACCAATATTTGCGTCTAGAGCCTTTGCATTGAGGGCTATCTGAAAACGGCTGTGGCGCTGAAGTTGCCTGTGAATGTGGAGTTGGTGGCATGTGAAACCCGCATGTGGAGCATTCGTTTGTGTGGGATGCTTTACCAGGTTCATTCCTAGATAATGCACTCAAAGGGCACTAAGCATAGAGTGTGAAAACCGAGTTTCCTTGAGAGCTGCTTGGAAGCCTGATGGTGTGTGAAGTTAGTGAGCCAAATGGAGTTGTTCTCCCACAAGAACCACTCGGCTGATCCTTCTTCAATATGCCCTTCACCAACATGCAGTGTTTCCTTGATTGAATTAGCTCTCACACCAATATTTGCGTCTAGAGCCTTTGCATTGAGTGCTATCTAAAAACGGCTGTGGCGCTGAAGTTGCCTGTGAATGTGGAGTTGGTGGCATGTGAAGCCCGCAGGTGGAGCATTCGTTTTTGTGGGATGCTCTACCAGGTTCATTTCAGTCCTAGCCATACAAAGGGCACTAAGCATAGAGTGTGAAAACTGAGATTCCTTGAGAGCTGCTTGGAAGCCTGATGGTGTGTGAAGTTAGTGAGCCAAATGGAGTTGTTCTCCCACAAGAACCACTCGGCTGATTCTTCTTCAATATGCCCTTCACCAACATGCAGTGTTTCCTTGATTGAATTAGCTCTCACACCAATATTTGCGTCTAGAGCCTTTGCTTTGAGGGCTATCTGAAAACGGCTGTGGCGCTGAAGTTGCCTGTGAATGTGGAGTTGGTGGCATGTGAAACCCGCATGTGGAGCATTCCTTTATGTGGGATGCTCTACCAGGTTCATTCCTAGATAATGCACTCAAAGGGCACTAAGCACAGAGTGTGAAAACTGAGTTTCCTTGAGAGCTGCTTGGAAGCCTGATGGTGTGTGAAGTTAGTGAGCCAAATGGAGTTGTTCTCCCACAAGAACCACTCGGCTGATCCTTCTTCAATATGCCCTTCACCAACATGCAGTGTTTCCTTGATTGAATTAGCTCTCACACCAATATTTGCGTCTAGAGCCTTTGCATTGAGGGCTATCTGAAAACGGCTGTGGCGCTGAAGTTGCCTGTGAATGTGGAGTTGGTGGCATGTGAAACCCGCATGTGGAGCATTCGTTTGTGTGGGATGCGCTCCAACCTTCATTTCAGTCCTAGCCAAAGAAAGGGCATTAAGCATAGAGTGTGAAAACCGAGTTTCCTTGAGAGCTGCTTGGAAGCCTGATGGTGTGTGAAGTTAGTGAGCCAAATGGAGTTGTTCTCCCACAAGAACCACTCGGCTGATCCTTCTTCAATATGCCCTTCACCAACATGCAGTGTTTCCTTGATTGAATTAGCTCTCACACCAATATTTTCGTCTAGAGCCTTTGCATTGAGGGCTATCTGAAAACGGCTGTGGCGCTGAAGTTGCCTGTGAATGTGGAGTTGGTGGCATGTGAAACCCGCAGGTGGAGCATTCGTTTGTGTGGGATGCTCTACCAGGTTCATTTCAGTCCTAGCCATACAAAAGGCACTAAGCATAGAGTGTGAAAACTGAGTTTCCTTGAGAGCTGCTTGGAAGCCTGATGGTGTGTGAAGTTAGTGAGCCAAATGGAGTTGTTCTCCCACAAGAACCACTCGGCTGATCCTTCTTCAATATGCCCTTCACCAACATGCAGTGTTTCCTTGATTAAATTAGCTCTCACACCAATATTTGCGTCTAGAGCCTTTGCATTGAGGGCTATCTGAAAACGGCTGTGGCTCTGAAGTTGCCTGTGAATGAGGAGTTGGTGGCATGTGAAACCCGCATGTGGAGCATTCGTTAGTGTGGGATGCTGACCAAGCTTCATTTCAGTCCTAGGCACACAAATAGCACTAAGCATAGAGTGTGAAAACTGAGTTTCCTTGAGAGCTGCTTGGAAGCCTGATGGTGTGTGAAGTTAGTGAGCCAAATGGAGTTGTTCTCCCACAAGAACCACTCGGCTGATTCTTCTTCAATATGCCCTACACCAACATGCAGTGTTTCCTTGATTGAATTAGCTCTCACACCAATATTTGTGTCTAGAGCCTTTGCTTTGAGGGCTATCTGAAAACGGCTGTGGCGCTGAAGTTGCCTGTGAATGTGGAGTTGGTGGCATGTGAAACCCGCATGTAGAGCATTCGTTTCTGTGGGATGCTCTACCAGGTTCATTCCTAGATAATGCACTCAAAGGGCACTAAGCATAGAGTGTGAAAACTGAGTTTCCTTGAGAGCTGCTTGGAAGCCTGATGGTGTGTGAAGTTAGTGAGCCAAATGGAGTTGTTCTCCCACAAGAACCACTCGGCTGATCCTTCTTCAATATGCCCTTCACCAACATGCAGTGTTTCCTTGATTGAATTAGCTCTCACACCAATATTTGCGTCTAGAGCCTTGCATTGAGGGCTATCTGAAAACGGCTGTGGCGCTGAAGTTGCCTGTGAATGTGGAGTTGGTGGCATGTGAAACCCGCATGTGGAGCATTCGTTTGTGTGGGATGCACTCCAAGCTTCATTTCAGTCCTAACCAAAGAAATGGTATTAAGCATAGAGTGTGAAAACTGAGTTTCCTTGAGAGCTGCTTGGAAGCCTGATGGTGTGTGAAGTTAGTGAGCCAAATGGAGTTGTTCTCCCACAAGAACCACTCGGCTGATCCTTCTTCAATATGCCCTTCACCAACATGCAGTGTTTCCTTGATTGAATTAGCTCTCACACCAATATTTGCGTCTAGAGCCTTTGCATTGAGGGCTATCTGAAAACGGCTGTGGCGCTGAAGTTGCCTGTGAATGTGGAGTTGGTGGCATGTGAAACCCGCATGTGGAGCATTCGTTTGTGTGGAATGCTCTACCAGGTTCATGTCAGTCCTAGCCATACAAAGGGCACTAAGCATAGAGTGTGAAAACTGAGTTTCCTTGAGAGCTGCTTGGAAGCCTGATGGTGTGTGAAGTTAGTGAGCCAAATGGAGTTGTTCTCCCACAAGAACCACTCGGCTGATCCTTCTTCAATATGCCCTTCACCAACATGCAGTGTTTCCTTGATTGAATTAGCTCTCACACCAATATTTGCGTCTAGAGCCTTTGCATTGAGGGCTATCTGAAAACGGCTGTGGCGCTGAAGTTGCCTGTGAATGTGGAGTTGGTGGCACGTGAAACCCGCATGTGGAGCATTCGTTTGTGTGGGATGCTGACCAAGCTTCATTTCAGTCCTAGGCACTCAAAGGGCACTAAGCATAGAGTGTGAAAACTGAGTTTCCTTGAGAGCTGCTTGGAAGCCTGATGGTGTGTGAAGTTAGTGAGCCAAATGGAGTTGTTCTCCCACAAGAACCACTCGGCTGATCCTTCTTCAATATGCCCTTCACCAACATGCAGTGTTTCCTTGATTGAATTAGCTCTCACACCAATATTTGCGTCTAGAGCCTTTGCATTGAGGGCTATCTGAAAACGGCTGTGGCGCTGAAGTTGCCTGTGAATGTGGAGTTGGTGGCATGTGAAACCCGCATGTGGAGCATTCGTTTATGTGGGATGCTCTCCAAGCTTCATTTCAGTCCTAGGCACTCAAACGGCACTAAGCATAGAGTGTGAAAACTGAGTTTCCTTGAGAGCTGCTTGGAAGCCTGATGGTGTGTGAAGTTAGTGAGCCAAATGGAGTTGTTCTCCCACAAGAACCACTCGGCTGATCCTTCTTCAATATGCCCTTCACCAACATGCAGTGTTTCCTTGATTGAATTAGCTCTCACACCAATATTTGCGTCTAGAGCCTTTGCATTGAGGGCTATCTGAAAACGGCTGTGGCGCTGAAGTTGCCTGTGAATGTGGAGTTGGTGGCATGTGAAACCCGCATGTGGAGCATTCGTTTGTGTGGGATGCTCTACCAGGTTCATTTCAGTCATAGCCAAAGAAAGGGCACTAAGCATAGAGTGTGAAAACTGAGTTTCCTTGAGAGCTGCTTGGAAGCCTGATGGTGTGTGAAGTTAGTGAGCCAAATGGAGTTGTTCTCCCACAAGAACCACTCGGCTGATTCTTCTTCAATATGCCCTTCACCAACATGCAGTGTTTCCTTGATTGAATTAGCTCTCACACCAATATTTGCGTCTAGAGCCTTTGCTTTGAGGGCTATCTGAAAACGGCTGTGGCGCTGAAGTTGCCTGTGAATGTGGAGTTGGTGGCATGTGAAACCCGCATGTAGAGCATTCGTTTCTGTGGGATGCTCTACCAGGTTCATTCCTAGATAATGCACTCAAAGGGCACTAAGCATAGAGTGTGAAAACTGAGTTTCCTTGAGAGCTGCTTGGAAGCCTGATGGTGTGTGAAGTTAGTGAGCCAAATGGAGTTGTTCTCCCACAAGAACCACTCGGCTGATCCTTCTTCAATATGCCCTTCACCAACATGCAGTGTTTCCTTGATTGAATTAGCTCTCACACCAATATTTGCGTCTAGAGCCTTTGCATTGAGGGCTATCTGAAAACGGCTGTGGCGCTGAAGTTGCCTGTGAATGTGGAGTTGGTGGCATGTGAACCCCGCATGTGGAGCATTCGTTTATGTGGGATGCTCTCCAAGCTTCATTTCAGTCCTAGGCACTCAAACGGCACTAAGCATAGAGTGTGAAAACTGAGTTTCCTTGAGAGCTGCTTGGAAGCCTGATGGTGTGTGAAGTTAGTGAGCCAAATGGAGTTGTTCTCCCACAAGAACCACTCGGCTGATCCTTCTTCAATATGCCCTTCACCAACATGCAGTGTTTCCTTGATTGAATTAGCTCTCACACCAATATTTGCGTCTAGAGCCTTTGCATTGAGGGCTATCTGAAAACGGCTGTAGCGCTGAAGTTGCCTGTGAATGTGGAGTTGGTGGCATGTGAAACCCGCATGTGGAGCATTCGTTAGTGTAGGATGCACTCCAAGCTTCATTTCAGTCCTAGCCAAAGAAAGGGTATTAAGCATAGAGTGTGAAAACTGAGTTTCCTTGAGAGCTGCTTGGAAGCCTGATGGTGTGTGAAGTTAGTGAGCCAAATGGAGTTGTTCTCCCACAAGAACCACTCGGCTGATCCTTCTTCAATATGCCCTTCACCAACATGCAGTGTTTCCTTGATTGAATTAGCTCTCACACCAATATTTGCGTCTAGAGCCTTTGCATTGAGGGCTATCTGAAAACGGCTGTGGCGCTGAAGTTGCCTGTGAA
This sequence comes from Ochotona princeps, assembly GCF_030435755.1. Taxonomy (NCBI): domain Eukaryota; kingdom Metazoa; phylum Chordata; class Mammalia; order Lagomorpha; family Ochotonidae; genus Ochotona; species Ochotona princeps. The sequence goes on from NW_026698233.1 coordinate 37,760, forward strand.
TGTGGAGTTGGTGGCATGTGAAACCCGCATGTGGAGCATTCGTTTGTGTGGGATGCTCTACCAGGTTCATTTCAGTCATAGCCAAAGAAAGGGCACTAAGCATAGAGTGTGAAAACTGAGTTTCCTTGAGAGCTGCTTGGAAGCCTGATGGTGTGTGAAGTTAGTGAGCCAAATGGAGTTGTTCTCCCACAAGAACCACTCGGCTGATTCTTCTTCAATATGCCCTTCACCAACATGCAGTGTTTCCTTGATTGAATTAGCTCTCACACCAATATTTGCGTCTAGAGCCTTTGTTTTGAGGGCTATCTGAAAACGGCTGTGGCGCTGAAGTTGCCTGTGAATGTGGAGTTGGTGGCATGTGAAACCCGCATGTAGAGCATTCGTTTCTGTGGGATGCTCTACCAGGTTCATTCCTAGATAATGCACTCAAAGGGCACTAAGCATAGAGTGTGAAAACTGAGTTTCCTTGAGAGCTGCTTGGAAGCCTGATGGTGTGTGAAGTTAGTGAGCCAAATGGAGTTGTTCTCCCACAAGAACCACTCGGCTGATCCTTCTTCAATATGCCCTTCACCAACATGCAGTGTTTCCTTGATTGAATTAGCTCTCACACCAATATTTGCGTCTAGAGCCTTTGCATTGAGGGCTATCTGAAAACGGCTGTGGCGCTGAAGTTGCCTGTGAATGTGGAGTTGGTGGCATGTGAACCCCGCATGTGGAGCATTCGTTTATGTGGGATGCTCTCCAAGCTTCATTTCAGTCCTAGGCACTCAAACGGCACTAAGCATAGAGTGTGAAAACTGAGTTTCCTTGAGAGCTGCTTGGAAGCCTGATGGTGTGTGAAGTTAGTGAGCCAAATGGAGTTGTTCTCCCACAAGAACCACTCGGCTGATCCTTCTTCAATATGCCCTTCACCAACATGCAGTGTTTCCTTGATTGAATTAGCTCTCACACCAATATTTGCGTCTAGAGCCTTTGCATTGAGGGCTATCTGTAAACGGCTGTAGCGCTGAAGTTGCCTGTGAATGTGGAGTTGGTGGCATGTGAAACCCGCATGTGGAGCATTCGTTAGTGTAGGATGCACTCCAAGCTTCATTTCAGTCCTAGCCAAAGAAAGGGTATTAAGCATAGAGTGTGAAAACTGAGTTTCCTTGAGAGCTGCTTGGAAGCCTGATGGTGTGTGAAGTTAGTGAGCCAAATGGAGTTGTTCTCCCACAAGAACCACTCGGCTGATCCTTCTTCAATATGCCCTTCACCAACATGCAGTGTTTCCTTGATTGAATTAGCTCTCACACCAATATTTGCGTCTAGAGCCTTTGCATTGAGGGCTATCTGAAAACGGCTGTGGCGCTGAAGTTGCCTGTGAATGTGGAGTTGGTGGCATGTGAAACCCGCATGTGGAGCATTCGTTTGTGTGGAATGCTCTACCAGGTTCATTTCAGTCCTAGCCATACAAAGGGCACTAAGCATAGAGTGTGAAAACTGAGTTTCCTTGAGAGCTGCTTGGAAGCCTGATGGTGTGTGAAGTTAGTGAGCCAAATGGAGTTGTTCTCCCACAAGAACCACTCGGCTGATCCTTCTTCAATATGCCCTTCACCAACATGCAGTGTTTCCTTGATTGAATTAGCTCTCACACCAATATTTGCGTCTAGAGCCTTTGCTTTGAGGGCTATCTGAAAACGGCTGTGGCGCTGAAGTTGCCTGTGAATGTGGAGTTGGTGGCACGTGAAACCCGCATGTGGAGCATTCGTTTGTGTGGGATGCTGACCAAGCTTCTTTTCAGTCCTAGGCACTCAAAGGGCACTAAGCATAGAGTGTGAAAACTGAGTTTCCTTGAGAGCTGCTTGGAAGCCTGATGGTGTGTGAAGTTAGTGAGCCAAATGGAGTTGTTCTCCAACAAGAACCACTCGGCTGATCCTTCTTCAATATGCCCTTCACCAACATGCAGTGTTTCCTTGATTGAATTAGCTCTCACACCAATATTTGCGTCTAGAGCCTTTGCATTGAGGGCTATCTGAAAACA
>NW_026698235.1:0-26321 GCF_030435755.1 Ochotona princeps
TAAGGAAACTCAGTTTTCACACTCTATGCTTAGTGCCCTTTGAGTGCATTATCTAGGAATGAACCTGGTAGAACATCCCACACAAACGAATGCTCCACATGCGGGTTTCACATGTCACCAACTCCACATTCACAGGCAACTTCAGCGCCACAGCCGTTTTCAGATAGCCCTCAATGCAAAGGCTCTAGACGCAAATATTGGTGTGAGAGCTAATTCAATCAAGGAAACACTGCATGTTGGTGAAGGGCATATTGAAGAAGGATCAGCCGAGTGGTTCTTGTGGGAGAACAACTCCATTGGCTCACTAACTTCACACACCATCAGGCTTCCAAGCAGCTCTCAAGGAAACTCAGTTTTCACACTCTATGCTTAGTGCCCTTTGAGTGCCTAGGACTGAAATGAAGCTTGGTGAGCATCCCACACAAACGAATGTCCACATACGGGTTTCACATGCCACCAACACCACATTCACAGGCAACTTCAGCGCCACAGCCGTTTTCAGATAGCCCTCAATGCAAAGGCTCTAGACGCAAATATTGGTGTGAGAGCTAATTCAATCAAGGAAATACTGCATGTTGGTGAAGGGCATATTGAAGAAGGATCAGCCGAGTGGTTTTTTGTGGGAGTACAACTCCATTTGGCTCACTAACTTCACACACCATCAGGCTTCCAAGCAGCTCTCAAGGAAACTCAGTTTTCACACTCTATGCTTAGTGCCCTTGAGTGCCTAGGACTGAAATGAAGCTTGGTGAGCATCCCACACAAACGAATGCTCCACATGCGGGTTTCACATGTCACCAACTCCACATTCACAGGCAACTTCAGCGCCACAGCCATTTTCAGATAGCCCTCAATGCAAAGGCTCTAGACGCAAATATTGGTGTGAGAGCTAATTCAATCAAGGAAACACTGCATGTTGGTGAAGGGCATATTGAAGAAGGATCAGCCGAGTGGTTCTTGTGGGAGAACAACTCCATTTGGCTCACTAACTTCACACACCATCAGGCTTCCAAGCAGCTCTCAAGGAAACTCAGTTTTCACACTCTATGCTTTGTGCCCTTTGAGTGCATTATCTAGGAATGAACCTGGTAGAACATCCCACACAAACGAATGCTCCACATGCGGGTTTCACATGCACCAACTCCACATTCACAGGCAACTTCAGCGCCACAGCCGTTTTCAGATAGCCCTCAATGCAAAGGCTCTAGACGCAAATATTGGTGTGAGAGCTAATTCAATCAAGGAAACACTGCATGTTGGTGAAGGGTATATTGAAGAAGGATCAGCCGAGTGGTTCTTGTGGGAGAACAACTCCATTTGGCTCACTAACTTCACACACCATCAGGCTTCCAAGCAGCTCTCAAGGAACTCAGTTTTCACACTCTATGCTTAGTGCCCTTTGAGTGCATTATCTAGGAATGAACCTGGTAGAACATCCCACACAAACGAATGCTCCACATGCGGGTTTCACATGTCACCAACTCCACATTCACAGGCAACTTCAGCGCCACAGCCGTTTTCAGATAGCCCTCAATGCAAAGGCTCTAGACGCAAATATTGGTGTGAGAGCTAATTCAATCAAGGAAACACTGCATGTTGGTGAAGGGCATATTGAAGAAGGATCAGCCGAGTGGTTCTTGTGGGAGAACAACTCCATTTGGCTCACTAACTTCACACACCATCAGGCTTCCAAGCAGCTCTCAAGGAAACTCAGTTTTCACACTCTATGCTTTGTGCCCTTTGAGTGCATTATCTAGGAATGAACCTGTAGAACATCCCACACAAACGAATGCTCCACATGCGGGTTTCACATGCCACCAACTCCACATTCACAGGCAACTTCAGCGCCACAGCCGTTTTCAGATAGCCCTCAATGCAAAGGCTCTAGACGCAAATATTGGTGTGAGAGCTAATTCAATCAAGGAAACACTGCATGTTGGTGAAGGGTATATTGAAGAAGGATCAGCCGAGTGGTTCTTGTGGGAGAACAACTCCATTTGGCTCACTAACTTCACACACCATCAGGCTTCCAAGCAGCTCTCAAGGAAACTCAGTTTTCACACTCTATGCTTAGTGCCCTTTGAGTGCATTATCTAGGAATGAACCTGTAGAACATCCCACACAAACGAATGCTCCACATGCGGGTTTCACATGTCACCAACTCCACATTCACAGGCAACTTCAGCGCCACAGCCGTTTTCAGATAGCCCTCAATGCAAAGGCTCTAGACGCAAATATTGGTGTGAGAGCTAATTCAATCAAGGAAACACTGCATGTTGGTGAAGGGCATATTGAAGAAGGATCAGCCGAGTGGTTCTTGTGGAGAACAACTCCATTTGGCTCACTAACTTCACACACCATCAGGCTTCCAAGCAGCTCTCAAAGAAACTCAGTTTTCACACTCTATGCTTAGTGCCCTTGAGTGCCTAGGACTGAAATGAAGCTTGGTGAGCATCCCACACAAACGAATGTCCACATACGGGTTTCACATGCCACCAACACCACATTCACAGGCAACTTCAGCCGCACAGCCGTTTTCAGATAGCCCTCAATGCAAAGGCTCTAGACGCAAATATTGGTGTGAGAGCTAATTCAATCAAGGAAACACTGCATGCTGGTGAAGGGCATATGAAGAAGGATCAGCCGAGTGGTTTTTTGTGGGCGTACAACTCCATTTGGCTCACTAACTTCACACACCATCAGGCTTCCAAGCAGCTCTCAAGGAAACTCAGTTTTCACACTCTATGCTTAGTGCCCTTGAGTGCCTAGGACTGAAATGAAGCTTGGTGAGCATCCCACACAAACGAATGCTCCACATGCGGGTTTCACATGTCACCAACTCCACATTCACAGGCAACTTCAGCGCCACAGCCATTTTCAGATAGCCCTCAATGCAAAGGCTCTAGACGCAAATATTGGTGTGAGAGCTAATTCAATCAAGGAACACTGCATGTTGCTGAAGGGCATATTGAAGAAGGATCAGCCGAGTGGTTCTTGTGGGAGAACAACTCCATTTGGCTCACTAACTTCACACACCATCAGGCTTCCAAGCAGCTCTCAAGGAAACTCAGTTTTCACACTCTATGCTTTGTGCCCTTTGAGTGCATTATCTAGGAATGAACCTGGTAGAACATCCCACACAAACGAATGCTCCACATGCGGGTTTCACATGCCACCAACTCCACATTCACAGGCAACTTCAACGCCACAGCCGTTTTCAGATAGCCCTCAATGCGAAGGCTCTAGCATCAAATATTGGTGTGAGAGCTAATTCAATCAAGGAAACACTGCATGTTGCTGAAGGGCATATTGAAGAAGGATCAGCCGAGTGGTTCTTGTGGGAGAACAACTCCATTTGGCTCACTAACTTCACACACCATCAGGCTTCCAAGCAGCTCTCAAGGAAACTCAGTTTTCACACTCTATGCTTTGTGCCCTTTGAGTGCATTATCTAGGAATGAACCTGGTAGAGCATCCCACACAAACGAATGCTCCACATGCGGGTTTCACATGCCACCAACTCCACATTCACAGGCAACTTCAGCGCCACAGCCGTTTTCAGATAGCCCTCAATGCAAGGCTCTAGACGCAAATATTGGTGTGAGAGCTAATTCAATCAAGGAAACACTGCATGTTGGTGAAGGGCATATTGAAGAAGGATCAGCCGAGTGGTTCTTGTGGGAGAACAACTCCATTTGGCTCACTAACTTCACACACCATCAGGCTTCCAAGCAGCTCTCAAGGAAACTCAGTTTTCACAATCTATGCTTAGTGCACTTTGAGTGCATTATCTAGGAATGAACCTGGTAGAACATCCACACAAACGAATGCTCCACATGCGGGTTTCACATGCCACCAACTCCACATTCACAGGCAACTCCAGCGCCACAGCCGTTTTCAGATAGCCCTCAATGCAAAGGCTCTAGACGCAAATATTGGTGTGAGAGCTAATTCAATCAAGGAACACTGCATGTTGGTGAAGGGCATATTGAAGAAGGATCAGCCGAGTGGTTCTTGTGGGAGAACAACTACATTTGACTCACTAACTTCACACACCATCAGGCTTCCAGGCAGCTCTCAAGGAAACTCAGTTTTCACACTCTATGCTTAGTGCCCTTTGAGTGCCTAGGACTGAAATGAAGCTTGGTGAGCATCCCACACAAACGAATGCTCCACATGCGGGTTTCACATGTCACCAACTCCACATTCACAGGCAACTTCAGCGCCACAGCCGTTTTCATATAGCCCTCAATGCAAAGGCTCTAGACGCAATATTGGTGTGAGAGCTAATTCAATCAAGGAAACACTGCATGTTGGTGAAGGGCATATTGAAGAAGGATCAGCCGAGTGGTTTTTTGTGGGTGTACAACTCCATTTGGCTCACTAACTTCACACACCATCAGGCTTCCAAGCAGCTCTCAAGGAAACTCAGTTTTCACACTCTATGCTTAGTGCCCTTTGAGTGCCTAGGACTGAAATGAAGCTTGGTGAGCATCCCACACAAACGAATGCTCCACATGCGGGTTTCACATGCCGCCAACTCCACATTCACAGGCAACTTCAGCCAAGGAAACACTGCATGTTGGGTATGAAAGGGCATATTGAAGAAGGATCAGCCGAGTGGTTCTTGTGGGAGAACAACTCCATTTGGCTCACTAACTTCACACACCATCAGGCTTCCAAGCAGCTCTCAAGGAAACTCAGTTTTCACACTCTATGCTTAGTGCCCTTTGAGTGCCTAGGACTGAAATGAAGCTTGGTGAGCATCCCACACAAACGAATGCTCCACATGCGGGTTTCACATGCCACCAACTCCACATTCACAGGCAACTTCAGCGCCACAGCCGTTTTCAGATAGCCCTTAAGGCGAAGGCTCTAGACGCAAATATTGGCGTGAGAGCTAATTCAATCAAGGAAACACTGCATGTTGGTGAAGGGCATACTGAAGAAGGATCAGCCGAGTGGTTCTTGTGGGAGAACAACTAAATTTGACTCACTTACTTCACACACCATCAGGCTTCCAAGCAGCTCTCAAGGAAACTCAGTTTTCACAATCTATGCTTAGTGCACTTTGAGTGCATTATCTAGGAATGAACCTGGTAGAACATCCCACACAAACGAATGCTCCACATGCGGGTTTCACATGCCACCAACTCCACATTCACAGGCAACTTCAGCGCCACAGCCGTTTTCAGATAGCCCTCAATGCAAAGGCTCTAGACGCAAATATTGGTGTGAGAGCTAATTCAATCAAGGAAACACTGCATGTTGGTGAAGGGTATATTGAAGAAGGATCAGCCGAGTGGTTCTTGTGGGAGAACAACTCCATTTGGCTCACTAACTTCACACACCATCAGGCTTCCAAGCAGCTCTCAAGGAAACTCAGTTTTCACACTCTATGCTTAGTGCCCTTTGAGTGCATTATCTAGGAATGAACCTGGTAGAACATCCCACACAAACGAATGCTCCACATGCGGGTTTCACATGTCACCAACTCCACATTCACAGGCAACTTCAGCGCCACAGCCGTTTTCAGATAGCCCTCAATGCAAAGGCTCTAGACGCAAATATTGGTGTGAGAGCTAATTCAATCAAGGAAACACTGCATGTTGGTGAAGGGCATATTGAAGAAGGATCAGCCGAGTGGTTCTTGTGGGAGAACAACTCCATTTGGCTCACTAACTTCACACACCATCAGGCTTCCAAGCAGCTCTCAAAGAAACTCAGTTTTCACACTCTATGCTTAGTGCCCTTGAGTGCCTAGGACTGAAATGAAGCTTGGTGAGCATCCCACACAAACGAATGTCCACATACGGGTTTCACATGCCACCAACACCACATTCACAGGCAACTTCAGCCGCACAGCCGTTTTCAGATAGCCCTCAATGCAAAGGCTCTAGACGCAAATATTGGTGTGAGAGCTAATTCAATCAAGGAAACACTGCATGCTGGTGAAGGGCATATTGAAGAAGGATCAGCCGAGTGGTTTTTTTGTGGGCGTACAACTCCATTTGGCTCACTAACTTCACACACCATCAGGCTTCCAAGCAGCTCTCAAGGAAACTCAGTTTTCACACTCTATGCTTAGTGCCCTTGAGTGCCTAGGACTGAAATGAAGCTTGGTGAGCATCCCACACAAACGAATGCTCCACATGCGGGTTTCACATGTCACCAACTCCACATTCACAGGCAACTTCAGCGCCACAGCCATTTTCAGATAGCCCTCAATGCAAAGGCTCTAGACGCAAATATTGGTGTGAGAGCTAATTCAATCAAGGAAACACTGCATGTTGGTGAAGGGCATATTGAAGAAGGATCAGCCGAGTGGTTCTTGTGGGAGAACAACTCCATTTGGCTCACTAACTTCACACACCATCAGGCTTCCAAGCAGCTCTCAAGGAAACTCAGTTTTCACACTCTATGCTTTGTGCCCTTTGAGTGCATTATCTAGGAATGAACCTGGTAGAACATCCCACACAAACGAATGCTCCACATGCGGGTTTCACATGCCACCAACTCCACATTCACAGGCAACTTCAACGCCACAGCCGTTTTCAGATAGCCCTCAATGCGAAGGCTCTAGCATCAAATATTGGTGTGAGAGCTAATTCAATCAAGGAAACACTGCATGTTGCTGAAGGGCATATTGAAGAAGGATCAGCCGAGTGGTTCTTGTGGGAGAACAACTCCATTTGGCTCACTAACTTCACACACCATCAGGCTTCCAAGCAGCTCTCAAGGAAACTCAGTTTTCACACTCTATGCTTTGTGCCCTTTGAGTGCATTATCTAGGAATGAACCTGGTAGAGCATCCCACACAAACGAATGCTCCACATGCGGGTTTCACATGCCACCAACTCCACATTCACAGGCAACTTCAGCGCCACAGCCGTTTCAGATAGCCCTCAATGCAAAGGCTCTAGACGCAAATATTGGTGTGAGAGCTAATTCAATCAAGGAAACACTGCATGTTGGTGAAGGGCATATTGAAGAAGGATCAGCCGAGTGGTTCTTGTGGGAGAACAACTCCATTTGGCTCACTAACTTCACACACCATCAGGCTTCCAAGCAGCTCTCAAGGAAACTCAGTTTTCACAATCTATGCTTAGTGCACTTTGAGTGCATTATCTAGGAATGAACCTGGTAGAACATCCCACACAAACGAATGCTCCACATGCGGGTTTCACATGCCACCAACTCCACATTCACAGGCAACTCCAGCGCCACAGCCGTTTTCAGATAGCCCTCAATGCAAAGGCTCTAGACGCAAATATTGGTGTGAGAGCTAATTCAATCAAGGAAACACTGCATGTTGGTGAAGGGCATATTGAAGAAGGATCAGCCGAGTGGTTCTTGTGGGAGAACAACTACATTTGACTCACTAACTTCACACACCATCAGGCTTCCAGGCAGCTCTCAAGGAAACTCAGTTTTCACACTCTATGCTTAGTGCCCTTTGAGTGCCTAGGACTGAAATGAAGCTTGGTGAGCATCCCACACAAACGAATGCTCCACATGCGGGTTTCACATGTCACCAACTCCACATTCACAGGCAACTTCAGCGCCACAGCCGTTTTCATATAGCCCTCAATGCAAAGGCTCTAGACGCAAATATTGGTGTGAGAGCTAATTCAATCAAGGAAACACTGCATGTTGGTGAAGGGCATATTGAAGAAGGATCAGCCGAGTGGTTTTTTGTGGGTGTACAACTCCATTTGGCTCACTAACTTCACACACCATCAGGCTTCCAAGCAGCTCTCAAGGAAACTCAGTTTTCACACTCTATGCTTAGTGCCCTTTGAGTGCCTAGGACTGAAATGAAGCTTGGTGAGCATCCCACACAAACGAATGCTCCACATGCGGGTTTCACATGCCGCCAACTCCACATTCACAGGCAACTTCAGCGCCACAGCCATTTTCAGATAGCCCTCAATGCAAAGGCTCTAGAGGCAATATTGGTGTGAAAGTTAATTCAATCAAGGAAACACTGCATGTTGGTGAAGGGCATATTGAAGAAGGATCAGCCGAGTGGTTCTTGTGGGAGAACAACTCCATTTGCTCACTAACTTCACACACCATCAGGCTTCCAAGCAGCTCTCAAGGAAACTCAGTTTTCACACTCTATGCTTAGTGCCCTTTGAGTGCCTAGGACTGAAATGAAGCTTGGTGAGCATCCCACACAAACGAATGCTCCACATGCGGGTTTCACATGCCACCAACTCCACATTCACAGGCAACTTCAGCGCCACAGCCGTTTTCAGATAGCCCTCAAGGCGAAGGCTCTAGACGCAAATATTGGCGTGAGAGCTAATTCAATCAAGGAAACACTGCATGTTGGTGAAGGGCATACTGAAGAAGGATCAGCCGAGTGGTTCTTGTGGGAGAACAACTAAATTTGACTCACTTACTTCACACACCATCAGGCTTCCAAGCAGCTCTCAAGGAAACTCAGTTTTCACAATCTATGCTTAGTGCACTTTGAGTGCATTATCTAGGAATGAACCTGGTAGAACATCCCACACAAACGAATGCTCCACATGCGGGTTTCACATGCCACCAACTCCACATTCACAGGCAACTTCAGCGCCACAGCCGTTTTCAGATAGCCCTCAATGCAAAGGCTCTAGCTGCAAATATTGGTGTGAGAGCTAATTCAATCAAGGAAACACTGCATGTTGGTGAAGGGCATATTGAAGAAGGATCAGCCGAGTGGTTCTTGTGGGAGAACAACTCCATTTGACTCACTAACTTCACACACCATCAGGCTTCCAAGCAGCTCCCAAGGAAACTCAGTTTTCACAATCTATGCTTAGTGCCCTTTGAGTGCATTATCTAGGAATGAACCTGGTAGAACATCCCACACAAACGAATGCTCCACATGCGGGTTTCACATGCCACCAACTCCACATTCACAGGCAACTTCAGCGCCACAGCCGTTTTCAGATAGCCCTCAATGCGAAGGCTCTAGCATCAAATATTGGTGTGAGAGCTAATTCAATCAAGGAAACACTGCATGTTGCTGAAGGGCATATTGAAGAAGGATCAGCCGAGTGGTTCTTGTGGGAGAACAACTCCATTTGACTCACTAACTTCACACACCATCAGGCTTCCAAGCAGCTCTCAAGGAAACTCAGTTTTCACACTCTATGCTTTGTGCCCTTTGAGTGCCTAGGACTGAAATGAAGCTTGGTGAGCATCCCACACAAACGAATGCTCCACATGCGGGTTTCACATGTCACCAACTCCACATTCACAGGCAACTTCAGCGCCACAGCCGTTTTCAGATAGCCCTCAATGCAAAGGCTCTAGACGCAAATATTGGTGTGAGAGCTAATTCAATCAAGGAAACACTGCATGTTGGTGAAGGGTATATTGAAGAAGGATCAGCCGAGTGGTTCTTGTGGAGAACAACTCCATTTGGCTCACTAACTTCACACACCATCAGGCTTCCAAGCAGCTCTCAAGGAAACTCAGTTTTCACACTCTATGCTTAGTGCCCTTTGAGTGCATTATCTAGGAATGAACCTGTAGAACATCCCACACAAACGAATGCTCCACATGCGGGTTTCACATGTCACCAACTCCACATTCACAGGCAACTTCAGCGCCACAGCCGTTTTCAGATAGCCCTCAATGCAAAGGCTCTAGACGCAAATATTGGTGTGAGAGCTAATTCAATCAAGGAAACACTGCATGTTGGTGAAGGGCATATTGAAGAAGGATCAGCCGAGTGGTTCTTGTGGGAGAACAACTCCATTTGGCTCAGTAACTTCACACACCATCAGGCTTCCAAGCAGCTCTCAAGGAAACTCAGTTTTCACACTCTATGCTTAGTGCCCTTTGAGTGCCTAGGACTGAAATGAAGCTTGGTGAGCATCCCACACAAACGAATGTCCACATACGGGTTTCACATGCCACCAACACCACATTCACAGGCAACTTCAGCGCCACAGACGTTTTCAGATAGCCCTCAATGCAAAGGCTCTAGACGCAAATATTGGTGTGAGAGCTAATTCAATCAAGGAAACACTGCATGTTGGTGAAGGGCATATTGAAGAAGGATCAGCCGAGTGGTTTTTTGTGGGAGTACAACTACATTTGACTCACTAACTTCACACACCATCAGGCTTCCAAGCAGCTCTCAAGGAAACTCAGTTTTCACACTCTATGCTTAGTGCCCTTGAGTGCCTAGGACTGAAATGAAGCTTGGTGAGCATCCCACACAAACGAATGCTCCACATGCGGGTTTCACATGTCACCAACTCCACATTCACAGGCAACTTCAGCGCCACAGCCATTTTCAGATAGCCCTCAATGCAAAGGCTCTAGACGCAAATATTGGTGTGAGAGCTAATTCAATCAAGGAAACACTGCATGTTGGTGAAGGGCATATTGAAGAAGGATCAGCGAAGTGGTTCTTGTGGGAGAACAACTCCATTTGGCTCACTAACTTCACACACCATCAGGCTTCCAAGCAGCTCTCAAGGAAACTCAGTTTTCACACTCTATGCTTAGTGCCCTTTGAGTGCATTATCTAGGAATGAACCTGGTAGAACATCCCACACAAACGAATGCTCCACATGCGGGTTTCACATGCCACCAACTCCACATTGACAGGCAACTTCAGCGCCACAGCCGTTTTCAGATAGCCCTCAATGCAAAGGCTCTAGCCACAAATATTGGTGTGAGAGCTAATTCAATCAAGGAAACACTGCATGTTGGTGAAGGGCATATTGAAGAAGGATCAGCCGAGTGGTTCTTGTGGGAGAACAACTCCATTTGACTCACTAACTTCACACACCATCAGGCTTCCAAGCAGCTCTCAAGGAAACTCAGTTTTCACACTCTATGCTTAGTGCCCTTTGAGTGCATTATCTAGGAATGAACCTGGTAGAACATCCCACACAAACGAATGCTCCACATGCGGGTTTCACATGTCACCAACTCCACATTCACAGGCAACTTCAGCGCCACAGCCGTTTTCAGATAGCCCTCAATGCAAAGGCTCTAGACGCAAATATTGGTGTGAGAGCTAATTCAATCAAGGAAACACTGCATGTTGGTGAAGGGCATATTGAAGAAGGATCAGCCGAGTGGTTCTTGTGGGAGAACAACTCCATTTGGCTCACTAACTTCACACACCATCAGGCTTCCAAGCAGCTCTCAAGGAAACTCAGTTTTCACACTCTATGCTTAGTGCCCTTTGAGTGCCTAGGACTGAAATGAAGCTTGGTGAGCATCCCACACAAACGAATGTCCACATACGGGTTTCACATGCCACCAACACCACATTCACAGGCAACTTCAGCGCCACAGCCGTTTTCAGATAGCCCTCAATGCAAAGGCTCTAGAGGCAAATATTGGTGTGAGAGCTAATTCAATCAAGGAAACACTGCATGTTGGTGAAGGGCATATTGAAGAAGGATCAGCCGAGTGGTTTTTTGTGGGAGTACAACTCCATTTGGCTCACTAACTTCACACACCATCAGGCTTCCAAGCAGCTCTCAAGGAAACTCAGTTTTCACACTCTATGCTTAGTGCCCTTGAGTGCCTAGGACTGAAATGAAGCTTGGTGAGCATCCCACACAAACGAATGCTCCACATGCGGGTTTCACATGTCACCAACTCCACATTCACAGGCAACTTCAGCGCCACAGCCATTTTCAGATAGCCCTCAATGCAAAGGTTCTAGACGCAAATATTGGTGTGAGAGCTAATTCAATCAAGGAAACACTGCATGTTGGTGAAGGGCATATTGAAGAAGGATCAGCCGAGTGGTTCTTGTGGGAGAACAACTCCATTTGGCTCACTAACTTCACACACCATCAGGCTTCCAAGCAGCTCTCAAGGAAACTCAGTTTTCACACTCTATGCTTTGTGCCCTTTGAGTGCATTATCTAGGAATGAACCTGGTAGAACATCCCACACAAACGAATGCTCCACATGCGGGTTTCACATGCCACCAACTCCACATTCACAGGCAACTTCAACGCCACAGCCTTTTTCAGATAGCCCTCAATGCGAAGGCTCTAGCATCAAATATTGGTGTGAGAGCTAATTCAATCAAGGAAACACTGCATGTTGGTGAAGGGCATATTGAAGAAGGATCAGCCGAGTGGTTCTTGTGGGAGAACAACTCCATTTGGCTCACTAACTTCACACACCATCAGGCTTCCAAGCAGCTCTCAAGGAAACTCAGTTTTCACACTCTATGCTTAGTGCCCTTTGAGTGCATTATCTAGGAATGAACCTGGTAGAGCATCCCACACAAACGAATGCTCCACATGCGGGTTTCACATGCCACCAACTCCACATTCACAGGCAACTTCAGCGCCACAGCCGTTTTCAGATAGCCCTCAATGCAAAGGCTCTAGACGCAAATATTGGTGTGAGAGCTAATTCAATCAAGGAAACACTGCATGTTGGTGAAGGGCATATTAAAGAAGGATCAGCCGAGTGGTTCTTGTGGGAGAACAACTCCATTTGGCTCACTAACTTCACACACCATCAGGCTTCCAAGCAGCTCTCAAGGAAACTCAGTTTTCACACTCTATGCTTAGTGCCCTTTGAGTGCATTATCTAGGAATGAACCTGGTAGAGCATCCCACACAAGCGAATGCTCCACATGCGGGTTTCAAATGCCAACAACTCCACATTGACAGGCAACTTCAGCGCCACAGCCGTTTTCAGATAGCCCTCAATGCAAAGGCTCTAGACGCAAATATTGGTGTGAGAGCTAATTCAATCAAGGAAACACTGCATGTTGGTGAAGGGCATATTGAAGAAGGATCAGCCGAGTGGTTCTTGTGGGAGAACAACTCCATTTGGCTCACTAACTTCACACACCATCAGGCTTCCAAGCAGCTCTCAAGGAAACTCAGTTTTCACACTCTATGCTTAGTGCCCTTTGAGTGCCTAGGACTGAAATGAAGCTTGGTGAGCATCCCACACAAACGAATGCTCCACATGCGGGTTTCACATGTCACCAACTCCACATTCACAGGCAACTTCAGTGCCACAGCCATTTTCAGATAGCCCTCAATGCAAAGGCTCTAGACGCAAATATTGGTGTGAGAGCTAATTCAATCAAGGAAACACTGCATGTTAGTGAAGGGCATATTGAAGAAGGATCAGCCGAGTGGTTCTTGTGGGAGAACAACTCCATTTGGCTCACTAACTTCACACACCATCAGGCTTCCAAGCAGCTCTCAAGGAAACTCAGTTTTCACAATCTATGCTTAGTGCACTTTGAGTGCATTATCTAGGAATGAACCTGGTAGAACATCCCACACAAACGAATGCTCCACATGCGGGTTTCACATGTCACCAACTCCACATTCACAGGCAACTTCAGCGCCACAGCCGTTTTCATATAGCCCTCAATGCAAAGGCTCTAGACGCAAATATTGGTGTGAGAGCTAATTCAATCAAGGAAACACTGCATGTTGGTGAAGGGCATATTGAAGAAGGATCAGCCGAGTGGTTTTTTGTGGGAGTACAACTCCATTTGGCTCACTAACTTCACACACCATCAGGCTTCCAAGCAGCTCTCAAGAAAACTCAGTTTTCACACTCTATGCTTAGTGCCCTTTGAGTGCCTAGGACTGAAATGAAGCTTGGTGAGCATCCCACACAAACGAATGCTCCACATGCGGGTTTCACATGCCGCCAACTCCACATTCACAGGCAACTTCAGCGCCACAGCCATTTTCAGATAGCCCTCAATGCAAAGGCTCTAGAGGCAAATATTGGTGTGAAAGTTAATTCAATCAAGGAAACACTGCATGTTGGTGAAGGGCATATTGAAGAAGGATCAGCCGAGTGGTTCTTGTGGGAGAACAACTCCATTTGGCTCACTAACTTCACACACCATCAGGCTTCCAAGCAGCTCTCAAGGAAACTCAGTTTTCACACTCTATGCTTAGTGCCCTTTGAGTGCCTAGGACTGAAATGAAGCTTGGTGAGCATCCCACACAAACGAATGCTCCACATGCGGGTTTCACATGCCACCAACTCCACATTCACAGGCAACTTCAGCGCCACAGCCGTTTTCAGATAGCCCTCAAGGCGAAGGCTCTAGACGCAAATATTGGCGTGAGAGCTAATTCAATCAAGGAAACACTGCATGTTGGTGAAGGGCATATTGAAGAAGGATCAGCCGAGTGGTTCTTGTGGGAGAACAACTCCATTTGACTCACTTACTTCACACACCATCAGGCTTCCAAGCAGCTCTCAGGGAAACTCAGTTTTCACACTCTATGCTTTGTGCCCTTTGAGTGCATTATCTAGGAATGAACCTGGTAGAGCATCCCACACAAACGAATGCTCCACATGCGGGTTTCACATGTCACCAACTCCACATTCACAGGCAACTTCAGCGCCACAGCCATTTTCATATAGCCCTCAATGCAAAGGCTCTAGACGCAAATATTGGTGTGAGAGCTAATTCAATCAAGGAAACACTGCATGTTGGTGAAGGGCATATTGAAGAAGGATCAGCCGAGTGGTTCTTGTGGGAGAACAACTCCATTTGGCTCACTAACTTCACACACCATCAGGCTTCCAAGCAGCTCTCAAGGAAACTCAGTTTTCACACTCTATACTTAGTGCCCTTTGAGTGCCTAGGACTGAAATGAAGCTTGGTGAGCATCCCACACAAACGAATGCTCCACATGCGGGTTTCACATGCCACCAACTCCACATTCACAGGCAACTTCAGCGCCACAGCCGTTTTCAGATAGCCCTCAATGCAAAGGCTCTAGACGCAAATATTGGTGTGAGAGCTAATTCAATCAAGGAAACACTGCATGTTAGTGAAGGGTATATTGAAGAAGGATCAGCCGAGTGGTTCTTGTGGGAGAACAACTCCATTTGGCTCACTAACTTCACACACCATCAGGCTTCCAAGCAGCTCTCAAGGAAACTCAGTTTTCACACTCTATGCTTAGTGCCCTTTGAGTGCCTAGGACTGAAATGAAGCTTGGTGAGCATCCCACACAAACGAATGCTCCACATGCGGGTTTCACATGAAACCAACTCCACATTCTCAGGCAACTTCAGCGCCACAGCCGTTTTCAGATAGCCCTCAATGCAAAGCCTCTAGACGCAAATATTGGTGTGAGAGCTAATTCAATCAAGGAAACACTGCATGTTGGTGAAGGGCATATTGAAGAAGGATCAGCCGAGTGGTTCTTGTGGGAGAACAACTCCATTTGGCTCACTAACTTCACACACCATCAGGCTTCCAAGCAGCTCTCAAGGAAACTCAGTTTTCACACTCTATGCTTAGTGCCCTTTGAGTGCATTATCTAGGAATGAACCTGGTAGAGCATCCCACACAAACGAATGCTCCACATGCGGGTTTCACATGCCAACAACTCCACATTCACAGGCAACTTCAGCGCCACAGCCGTTTTCAGATAGCCCTCAATGCAAAGGCTCTAGACGCAAATATTGGTGTGAGAGCTAATTCAATCAAGGAAACACTGCATGTTGGTGAAGGGCATATTGAAGAAGGATCAGCCGAGTGGTTCTTGTGGGAGAACAACTCCATTTGGCTCACTAACTTCACACACCATCAGGCTTCCAAGCAGCTCTCAAGGAAACTCAGTTTTCACACTCTATGCTTAGTGCCCTTTGAGTGCCTAGGACTGAAATGAAGCTTGGTGAGCATCCCACACAAACGAATGCTCCACATGCGGGTTTCACATGAAACCAACTCCACATTCTCAGGCAACTTCAGCGCCACAGCCGTTTTCAGATAGCCCTCAATGCAAAGGCTCTAGACGCAAATATTGGTGTGAGAGCTAATTCAATCAAGGAAACACTGCATGTTGGTGAAGGGCATATTGAAGAAGGATCAGCCGAGTGGTTCTTGTGGGAGAACAACTCCATTTGGCTCACTAACTTCACACACCATCAGGCTTCCAAGCAGCTCTCAAGGAAACTCAGTTTTCACACTCTATGCTTAGTGCCCTTTGAGTGCCTAGGACTGAAATGAAGCTTGGTGAGCATCCCACACAAACGAATGCTCCACATGCGGGTTTCACATGAAACCAACTCCACATTCTCAGGCAACTTCAGCGCCACAGCCGTTTTCAGATAGCCCTCAATGCAAAGGCTCTAGACGCAAATATTGGTGTGAGAGCTAATTCAATCAAGGAAACACTGCATGTTGGTGAAGGGCATATTGAAGAAGGATCAGCCGAGTGGTTCTTGTGGGAGAACAACTCCATTTGGCTCACTAACTTCACACACCATCAGGCTTCCAAGCAGCTCTCAAGGAAACTCAGTTTTCACACTCTATGCTTAGTGCCCTTTGAGTGCATTATCTAGGAATGAACCTGCTGGAGCATCCCACACAAACGAATGCTCCACATGCGGGATTCACATGCCACCAACTCCACATTCACAGGCAACTTCAGCGCCACAGCCGTTTTCAGATAGCCCTCAATGCAAAGGCTCTAGACGCAAATATTGGTGTGAGAGCTAATTCAATCAAGGAAACACTGCATGTTGGTGAAGGGCATATTGAAGAAGGATCAGCCGAGTGGTTCTTGTGGGAGAACAACTCCATTTGGCTCACTAACTTCACACACCATCAGGCTTCCAAGCAGCTCTCAAGGAAACTCAGTTTTCACACTCTATGCTTAGTGCCCTTTGAGTGCCTAGGACTGAAATGAAGCTTGGTGAGCATCCCACACAAACGAATGCTCCACATGCGGGTTTCACATGTCACCAACTCCACATTCACAGGCAACTTCAGCGCCACAGCCGTTTTCAGATAGCCCTCAATGCAAAGGCTCTAGACGCAAATATTGGTGTGAGAGCTAATTCAATCAAGGAAACACTGCATGTTGGTGAAGGGCATATTGAAGAAGGATCAGCCGAGTGGTTCTTGTGGGAGAACAACTCCATTTGGCTCACTAACTTCACACACCATCAGGCTTCCAAGCAGCTCTCAAGGAAACTCAGTTTTCACACTCTATGCTTAGTGCCCTTTGAGTGCATTATCTAGGAATGAACCTGGTAGAGCATCCCACACAAACGAATGCTCCACAAGCGGGTTTCACATGTCACCAACTCCACATTCACAGGCAACTTCAGCGCCACAGCCGTTTTCAGATAGCCCTCAATGCAAAGGCTCTAGACGCAAATATTGGTGTGAGAGCTAATTCAATCAAGGAAACACTGCATGTTGGTGAAGGGCATATTGAAGAAGGATCAGCCAAGTGGTTCTTGTGGGAGAACAACTCCATTTGGCTCACTAACTTCACACACCATCAGGCTTCCAAGCAGCTCTCAAGGAAACTCAGTTTTCACACTCTATGCTTAGTGCCCTTTGAGTGCATTATCTAGGAATGAACCTGGTAGAGGATCCCACACAAACGAATGCTCCACAAGCGGGTTTCACATGCCACCAACTCCACATTCACAGGCAACTTCAGCGCCACAGCCGTTTTCAGATAGCCCTCAATGCAAAGGCTCTAGACGCAAATATTTGTGTGAGAGCTAATTCAATCAAGGAAACACTGCATGTTGGTGAAGGGCATATTGAAGAAGGATCAGCCGAGTGGTTCTTGTGGGAGAACAACTCCATTTGGCTCACTAACTTCACACACCATCAGGCTTCCAAGCAGCTCTCAAGGAAACTCAGTTTTCACACTCTATGCTTAGTGCCCTTTGAGTGCCTAGGACTGAAATGAAGCTTGGTGAGCATCCCACACAAACGAATGCTCCACATGCGGGTTTCACATGTCACCAACTCCACATTCACAGGCAACTTCAGCGCCACAGCCGTTTTCAGATAGCCCTCAATGGAAAGGCTCTAGACGCAAATATTGGTGTGAGAGCTAATTCAATCAAGGAAACACTGCATGTTGGTGAAGGGCATATTGAAGAAGGATCAGCCGAGTGGTTCTTGTGGGAGAACAACTCCATTTGGCTCACTAACTTCACACACCATCAGGCTTCCAAGCAGCTCTCAAGGAAACTCAGTTTTCACACTCTATGCTTAGTGCACTTTGAGTGCATTATCTAGGAATGAACCTGGTAGAGCATCCCACACAAACGAATGCTCCACATGCGGGTTTCACATGCCACCAACTCCACATTCACAGGCAACTTCAGCGCCACAGCCGTTTTCAGATAGCCCTCAATGCAAAGGCTCTAGACGCAAATATTGGTGTGAGAGCTAATTCAATCAAGGAAACACTGCATGTTGGTGAAGGGCATATTGAAGAAGGATCAGCCGAGTGGTTCTTGTGGGAGAACAACTCCATTTGGCTCACTAACTTCACACACCATCAGGCTTCCAAGCAGCTCTCAAGGAAACTCAGTTTTCACACTCTATGCTTAGTGCCCTTTGAGTGCATTATCTAGGAATGAACCTGGTAGAGCATCCCACACAAACGAATGCTCCACAAACGGGTTTCACATGCCACCAACTCCACATTCTCAGGCAACTTCAGCGCCACAGCCGTTTTCAGATAGCCCTCAATGCAAAGGCTCTAGACGCAAATATTGGTGTGAGAGCTAATTCAATCAAGGAAACACTGCATGTTGGTGAAGGGCATATTGAAGAAGGATCAGCCGAGTGGTTCTTGTGGGAGAACAACTCCATTTGGCTCACGAACTTCACACACCATCAGGCTTCCAAGCAGCTCTCAAGGAAACTCAGTTTTCACACTCTATGCTTAGTGCCCTTTGAGTGCATTATCTAGGAATGAACCTGGTAGAGCATCCCACACAAACGAATGCTCCACATGCGGGTTTCACATGTCACCAACTCCACATTCACAGGCAACTTCAGCGCCACAGCCGTTTTCATATAGCCCTCAATGCAAAGGCTCTAGACGCAAATATTGGTGTGAGAGCTAATTCAATCAAGGAAACACTGCATGTTGGTGAAGGGCATATTGAAGAAGGATCAGCCGAGTGGTTCTTGTGGGAGAACAACTCCATTTGGCTCACTAACTTCACACACCATCAGGCTTCCAAGCAGCTCTCAAGGAAACTCAGTTTTCACACTCTATGCTTAGTGCCCTTTGAGTGCCTAGGACTGAAATGAAGCTTGGTGAGCATCCCACACAAACGAATGCTCCACATGCGGGTTTCACATGTCACCAACTCCACATTCACAGGCAACTTCAGCGCCACAGCCGTTTTCAGATAGCCCTCAATGCAAAGGCTCTAGACGCAAATATTGGTGTGAGAGCTAATTCAATCAAGGAAACACTGCATGTTGGTGAAGGGCATATTGAAGAAGGATCAACCGAGTGGTTCTTGTGGGAGAACAACTCCATTTGGCTCACTAACTTCACACACCATCAGTCTTCCAAGCAGCTCTCAAGGAAACTCAGTTTTCACACTCTATGCTTAGTGCCCTTTGAGTGCATTATCTAGGAATGAACCTGGTAGAGCATCCCACACAAACGAATGCTCCACAAGCGGGTTTCACATGCCACCAACTCCACATTCACAGGCAACTTCAGCGCCACAGCCGTTTTCAGATAGCCCTCAATGCAAAGGCTCTAGACGCAAATATTGGTGTGAGAGCTAATTCAATCAAGGAAACACTGCATGTTGGTGAAGGGCATATTGAAGAAGGATCAGCCGAGTGGTTCTTGTGGGAGAACAACTCCATTTGGCTCACTAACTTCACACACCATCAGGCTTCCAAGCAGCTCTCAAGGAAACTCAGGTTTCACACTCTGTGCTTAGTGCCCTTTGAGTGCATTATCTAGGAATGAACCTGGTAGAGCATCCCACACAAACGAATGCTCCACATGCGGGTTTCACATGCCAACAACTCCACATTGACAGGCAACTTCAGCGCCACAGCCGTTTTCACATAGCCCTCAATGCAAAGGCTCTAGACGCAAATATTGGTGTGAGAGCTAATTCAATCAAGGAAACACTGCATGTTGGTGAAGGGCATATTGAAGAAGGATCAGCCGTGTGGTTCTTGTGGGAGAACAACTCCATTTGGCTCACTAACTTCACACACCATCAGGCTTCCAAGCAGCTCTCAAGGAAACTCAGTTTTCACACTCTATGCTTAGTGCCCTTTGAGTGCCTAGGACTGAAATGAAGCTTGGTGAGCATCCCACACAAACGAATGCTCCACATGCGGGTTTCACATGCCACCATCTCCACATTCACAGGCAACTTCAGCGCCACAGCCGTTTTCAGATAGCCCTCAATGCAAAGGCTCTAGACGCAAATATTTGTGTGAGAGCTAATTCAATCAAGGAAACACTGCATGTTGGTGAAGGGCATATTGAAGAAGGATCAGCCGAGTGGTTTTTTGTGGGAGTACAACTCCATTTGGCTCACTAACTTCACACACCATCAGGCTTCCAAGCAGCTCTCAAGGAAACTCAGTTTTCACACTCTATGCTTAGTGCCCTTGAGTGCCTAGGACTGAAATGAAGCTTGGTGAGCATCCCACACAAACGAATGCTCCACATGCGGGTTTCACATGTCACCAACTCCACATTCACAGGCAACTTCAGCGCCACAGCCATTTTCAGATAGCCCTCAATGCAAAGGCTCTTGACGCAAATATTGGTGTGAGAGCTAATTCAATCAAGGAAACACTGCATGTTGGTGAAGGGCATATTGAAGAAGGATCAGCCGAGTGGTTCTTGTGGGAGAACAACTCCATTTGGCTCACTAACTTCACACACCATCAGGCTTCCAAGCAGCTCTCAAGGAAACTCAGTTTTCACACTCTATGCTTAGTGCCCTTTGAGTGCATTATCTAGGAATGAACCTGGTAGAGCATCCCACACAAACGAATGCTCCACAAACGGGTTTCACATGCCACCAACTCCACATTCTCAGGCAACTTCAGCGCCACAGCCGTTTTCAGATAGCCCTCAATGCAAAGGCTCTAGACGCAAATATTGGTGTGAGAGCTAATTCAATCAAGGAAACACTGCATGTTGGTGAAGGGCATATTGAAGAAGGATCAGCCGAGTGGTTCTTGTGGGAGAACAACTCCATTTGGCTCACGAACTTCACACACCATCAGGCTTCCAAGCAGCTCTCAAGGAAACTCAGTTTTCACACTCTATGCTTAGTGCCCTTTGAGTGCATTATCTAGGAATGAACCTGGTAGAGCATCCCACACAAACGAATGCTCCACATGCGGGTTTCACATGTCACCAACTCCACATTCACAGGCAACTTCAGCGCCACAGCCGTTTTCATATAGCCCTCAATGCAAAGGCTCTAGACGCAAATATTGGTGTGAGAGCTAATTCAATCAAGGAAACACTGCATGTTGGTGAAGGGCATATTGAAGAAGGATCAGCCGAGTGGTTCTTGTGGGAGAACAACTCCATTTGGCTCACTAACTTCACACACCATCAGGCTTCCAAGCAGCTCTCAAGGAAACTCAGTTTTCACACTCTATGCTTAGTGCCCTTTGAGTGCCTAGGACTGAAATGAAGCTTGGTGAGCATCCCACACAAACGAATGCTCCACATGCGGGTTTCACATGTCACCAACTCCACATTCACAGGCAACTTCAGCGCCACAGCCGTTTTCAGATAGCCCTCAATGCAAAGGCTCTAGACGCAAATATTGGTGTGAGAGCTAATTCAATCAAGGAAACACTGCATGTTGGTGAAGGGCATATTGAAGAAGGATCAACCGAGTGGTTCTTGTGGGAGAACAACTCCATTTGGCTCACTAACTTCACACACCATCAGTCTTCCAAGCAGCTCTCAAGGAAACTCAGTTTTCACACTCTATGCTTAGTGCCCTTTGAGTGCATTATCTAGGAATGAACCTGGTAGAGCATCCCACACAAACGAATGCTCCACAAGCGGGTTTCACATGCCACCAACTCCACATTCACAGGCAACTTCAGCGCCACAGCCGTTTTCAGATAGCCCTCAATGCAAAGGCTCTAGACGCAAATATTGGTGTGAGAGCTAATTCAATCAAGGAAACACTGCATGTTGGTGAAGGGCATATTGAAGAAGGATCAGCCGAGTGGTTCTTGTGGGAGAACAACTCCATTTGGCTCACTAACTTCACACACCATCAGGCTTCCAAGCAGCTCTCAAGGAAACTCAGGTTTCACACTCTGTGCTTAGTGCCCTTTGAGTGCATTATCTAGGAATGAACCTGGTAGAGCATCCCACACAAACGAATGCTCCACATGCGGGTTTCACATGCCAACAACTCCACATTGACAGGCAACTTCAGCGCCACAGCCGTTTTCACATAGCCCTCAATGCAAAGGCTCTAGACGCAAATATTGGTGTGAGAGCTAATTCAATCAAGGAAACACTGCATGTTGGTGAAGGGCATATTGAAGAAGGATCAGCCGTGTGGTTCTTGTGGGAGAACAACTCCATTTGGCTCACTAACTTCACACACCATCAGGCTTCCAAGCAGCTCTCAAGGAAACTCAGTTTTCACACTCTATGCTTAGTGCCCTTTGAGTGCCTAGGACTGAAATGAAGCTTGGTGAGCATCCCACACAAACGAATGCTCCACATGCGGGTTTCACATGCCACCATCTCCACATTCACAGGCAACTTCAGCGCCACAGCCGTTTTCAGATAGCCCTCAATGCAAAGGCTCTAGACGCAAATATTTGTGTGAGAGCTAATTCAATCAAGGAAACACTGCATGTTGGTGAAGGGCATATTGAAGAAGGATCAGCCGAGTGGTTTTTTGTGGGAGTACAACTCCATTTGGCTCACTAACTTCACACACCATCAGGCTTCCAAGCAGCTCTCAAGGAAACTCAGTTTTCACACTCTATGCTTAGTGCCCTTGAGTGCCTAGGACTGAAATGAAGCTTGGTGAGCATCCCACACAAACGAATGCTCCACATGCGGGTTTCACATGTCACCAACTCCACATTCACAGGCAACTTCAGCGCCACAGCCATTTTCAGATAGCCCTCAATGCAAAGGCTCTTGACGCAAATATTGGTGTGAGAGCTAATTCAATCAAGGAAACACTGCATGTTGGTGAAGGGCATATTGAAGAAGGATCAGCCGAGTGGTTCTTGTGGGAGAACAACTCCATTTGGCTCACTAACTTCACACACCATCAGGCTTCCAAGCAGCTCTCAAGGAAACTCAGTTTTCACACTCTATGCTTAGTGCACTTTGAGTGCATTATCTAGGAATGAACCTGGTAGAACATCCCACACAAACGAATGCTCCACATGCGGGTTTCACATGCCAACAACTCCACATTCACAGGCAACTTCAACGCCACAGCCGTTTTCAGATAGCCCTCAATGCGAAGGCTCTAGCATCAAGTATTGGTGTGAGAGCTAATTCAATCAAGGAAACACTGCATGTTGGTGAAGGGCATATTGAAGAAGGATCAGCCGAGTGGTTCTTGTGGGAGAACAACTCCATTTGACTCACTAACTTCACACACCATCAGGCTTCCAAGCAGCTCTCAAGGAAACTCAGTTTTCACACTCTATGCTTTGTGCCCTTTGAGTGCATTATCTAGGAATGAACCTGGTAGAGCATCCCACACAAGCGAATGCTCCACATGCGGGTTTCACATGCCAACAACTCCACATTCTCAGGCAACTTCAGCGCCACAGCCGTTTTCAGATAGCCCTCAATGCAAAGGCTCTAGACGCAAATATTGGTGTGAGAGCTAATTCAATCAAGGAAACACTGCATGTTGGTGAAGGGCATATTGAAGAAGGATCAGCCGAGTGGTTCTTGTGGGAGAACAACTCCATTTGGCTCACTAACTTCACACACCATCAGGCTTCCAAGCAGCTCTCAAGGAAACTCAGTTTTCACACTCTATGCTTAGTGCCCTTTGAGTGCCTAGGACTGAAATGAAGCTTGGTGAGCATCCCACACAAACGAATGCTCCACATGCGGGTTTCACATGAAACCAACTCCACATTCACAGGCAACTTCAGCGCCACAGCCGTTTTCAGATAGCCCTCAATGCAAAGGCTCTAGACGCAAATATTGGTGTGAGAGCTAATTCAATCAAGGAAACACTGCATGTTGGTGAAGGGCATATTGAAGAAGGATCAGCCGAGTGGTTCTTGTGGGAGAACAACTCCATTTGGCTCACTAACTTCACACACCATCAGGCTTCCAAGCAGCTCTCAAGGAAACTCAGTTTTCACACTCTATGCTTAGTGCCCTTTGAGTGCATTATCTAGGAATGAACCTGCTGGAGCATCCCACACAAACGAATGCTCCACATGCGGGATTCACATGCCACCAACTCCACATTCACAGGCAACTTCAGCGCCACAGCCGTTTTCAGATAGCCCTCAATGCAAAGGCTCTAGACGCAAATATTGGTGTGAGAGCTAATTCAATCAAGGAAACACTGCATGTTGGTGAAGGGCATATTGAAGAAGGATCAGCCGAGTGGTTCTTGTGGGAGAACAACTCCATTTGGCTCACTAACTTCACACACCATCAGGCTTCCAAGCAGCTCTCAAGGAAACTCAGTTTTCACACTCTATGCTTAGTGCCCTTTGAGTGCCTAGGACTGAAATGAAGCTTGGTGAGCATCCCACACAAACGAATGCTCCACATGCGGGTTTCACATGTCACCAACTCCACATTCACAGGCAACTTCAGCGCCACAGCCGTTTTCAGATAGCCCTCAATGCAAAGGCTCTAGACGCAAATATTGGTGTGAGAGCTAATTCAATCAAGGAAACACTGCATGTTGGTGAAGGGCATATTGAAGAAGGATCAGCCGAGTGGTTCTTGTGGGAGAACAACTCCATTTGGCTCACTAACTTCACACACCATCAGGCTTCCAAGCAGCTCTCAAGGAAACTCAGTTTTCACACTCTATGCTTAGTGCCCTTTGAGTGCATTATCTAGGAATGAACCTGGTAGAGCATCCCACACAAACGAATGCTCCACAAGCGGGTTTCACATGTCACCAACTCCACATTCACAGGCAACTTCAGCGCCACAGCCGTTTTCAGATAGCCCTCAATGCAAAGGCTCTAGACGCAAATATTGGTGTGAGAGCTAATTCAATCAAGGAAACACTGCATGTTGGTGAAGGGCATATTGAAGAAGGATCAGCCGAGTGGTTCTTGTGGGAGAACAACTCCATTTGACTCACTAACTTCACACACCATCAGGCTTCAAGCAGCTCTCAAGGAAACTCAGTTTTCACACTCTATGCTTAGTGCCCTTTGAGTGCATTATCTAGGAATGAACCTGGTAGAGGATCCCACACAAACGAATGCTCCACAAGCGGGTTTCACATGCCACCAACTCCACATTCACAGGCAACTTCAGCGCCACAGCCGTTTTCAGATAGCCCTCAATGCAAAGGCTCTAGACGCAAATATTGGTGTGAGAGCTAATTCAATCAAGGAAACACTGCATGTTGGTGAAGGGCATATTGAAGAAGGATCAGCCGAGTGGTTCTTGTGGGAGAACAACTCCATTTGGCTCACTAACTTCACACACCATCAGGCTTCCAAGCAGCTCTCAAGGAAACTCAGGTTTCACACTCTGTGCTTAGTGCCCTTTGAGTGCATTATCTAGGAATGAACCTGGTAGAGCATCCCACACAAACGAATGCTCCACATGCGGGTTTCACATGCCAACAACTCCACATTGACAGGCAACTTCAGCGCCACAGCCGTTTTCACATAGCCCTCAATGCAAAGGCTCTAGACGCAAATATTGGTGTGAGAGCTAATTCAATCAAGGAAACACTGCATGTTGGTGAAGGGCATATTGAAGAAGGATCAGCCGTGTGGTTCTTGTGGGAGAACAACTCCATTTGGCTCACTAACTTCACACACCATCAGGCTTCCAAGCAGCTCTCAAGGAAACTCAGTTTTCACACTCTATGCTTAGTGCCCTTTGAGTGCCTAGGACTGAAATGAAGCTTGGTGAGCATCCCACACAAACGAATGCTCCACATGCGGGTTTCACATGCCACCATCTCCACATTCACAGGCAACTTCAGCGCCACAGCCGTTTTCAGATAGCCCTCAATGCAAAGGCTCTAGACGCAAATATTTGTGTGAGAGCTAATTCAATCAAGGAAACACTGCATGTTGGTGAAGGGCATATTGAAGAAGGATCAGCCGAGTGGTTTTTTGTGGGAGTACAACTCCATTTGGCTCACTAACTTCACACACCATCAGGCTTCCAAGCAGCTCTCAAGGAAACTCAGTTTTCACACTCTATGCTTAGTGCCCTTGAGTGCCTAGGACTGAAATGAAGCTTGGTGAGCATCCCACACAAACGAATGCTCCACATGCGGGTTTCACATGTCACCAACTCCACATTCACAGGCAACTTCAGCGCCACAGC
>NW_026698236.1:0-37529 GCF_030435755.1 Ochotona princeps
ACGGCTGTGGCGCTGAAGTTGCCTGTGAATGTGGAGTTGGTGGCATGTGAAACCCGCATGTGGAGCATTCGTTTGTGTGGGATGCTCTACCAGGTTCATTTCAGTCCTAGCCATACAAAGGGCACTAAGCATAGAGTGTGAAAACTGAGTTTCCTTGAGAGCTGCTTGGAAGCCTGATGGTGTGTGAAGTTAGTGAGCCAAATGGAGTTGTTCTCCCACAAGAACCACTCGGCTGATCCTTCTTCAATATGCCCTTCACCAACATGCAGTGTTTCCTTGATTGAATTAGCTCTCACACCAATATTTGCGTCTAGAGCCTTTACATTGAGGGCTATCTGAAAACGGCTGTGGCGCTGAAGTTGCCTGTGAATGTGGAGTTGGTGGCATGTGAAACCCGCATGTGGAGCATTCGTTTGTGTGGGATGCTCTACCAGGTTCATTCCTAGATAATGCACTCAAGGAGCACTAAGCATAGAGTGTGAAAACTGAGTGTCCTTGAGAGCTGCTTGGAAGCCTGATGGTGTGTGAAGTTAGTGAGCCAAATGAAGTTGTTCTCCCACAAGAACCACTCGACTGATCCTTCTTCAATATGCCCTTCACCAACATGCAGTGTTTCCTTGATTGAATTAACTCTCACACCAATATTTGCGTCTAGAGCCTTTGCATTGAGGGCTATCTGAAAACGGCTGTGGCGCTGAAGTTGCCTGTGAATGTGGAGTTGGTGGCATGTGAAACCCGCATGTGGAGCATTCGTTTGTGTGGGATGCTCTACCAGGTTCATTTCAGTCCTAGCCATACAAAGGGCACTAAGCATAGAGTGTGAAAACTGAGTTTCCTTGAGAGCTGCTTGGAAGCCTGATGGTGTGTGAAGTTAGTGAGCCAAATGGAGTTGTTCTCCCACAAGAACCACTCAGCTGATCCTTCTTCAATATGCCCTTCACCAACATGCAGTGTTTCCTTGATTGAATTAGCTCTCACACCAATATTTGCCTCTAGAGCCTTTGCATTGAGGGCTATCTGAAAACGGCTGTGGCGCTGAAGTTGCCTGTGAATGTGGAGTTGGTGGCATGTGAAACCCGCATGTGGAGCATTCGTTTGTGTGGGATGCTCTACCAGGTTCATTCCTAGATAATGCACTCAAAGGGCACTAAGCATAGAGTGTGAAAACTGAGTTTCCTTGAGAGCTGCTTGGAAGCCTGATGGTGTGTGAAGTTAGTGAGCCAAATGAAGTTGTTCTCCCACAAGAACCACTCGGCTGATCCTTCTTCAATATGCCCCTCACCAACATGCAGTGTTTCCTTGATTGAATTAGCTCTCACACCAATATTTGCGTCCAGAGCCTTTGCATTGAGGGCTATCTGAAAACGGCTGTGGCGCTGAAGTTGCCTGTGAATGTGGAGTTGGTGGCATGTGAAACCCGCATGTGGAGCATTCGTTTGTGTGGGATGCTCTACCAGGTTCATTTCAGTCCTAGCCATACAAAGGGCACTAAGCATAGAGTGTGAAAACTGAGTTTCCTTGAGAGCTGCTTGGAAGCCTGATGGTGTGTGTAGTGAGCCAAATGGAGTTGTTCTCCCACAAGAACCACTCGGCTGATCCTTCTTCAATATGCCCTTCACCAACATGCAGTGTTTCCTTGATTGAATTAGCTCTCACACCAATATTTGAGTCTAGAGCCTTTGCATTGAGGGCTATCTGAAAACGGCTGTGGCGCTGAAGTTGCCTGTGAATGTGGAGTTGGTGGCATGTGAAACCCGCATGTGGAGCATTCGTTTGTGTGGGATGCTCTACCAGGTTCATTTCAGTCCTAGCCATACAAAGGGCACTAAGCATAGAGTGTGAAAACTGAGTTTCCTTGAGAGCTGCTTGGAAGCCTGATGGTGTGTGAAGTTAGTGAGCCAAATGGAGTTGTTCTCCCACAAGAACCACTCAGCTGATCCTTCTTCAATATGCCCTTCACCAACATGCAGTGTTTCCTTGATTGAATTAGCTCTCACACCAATATTTGCATCTAGAGCCTTTGCATTGAGGGCTATCTGAAAACGGCTGTGGCGCTGAAGTTGCCTGTGAATGTGGAGTTGGTGGCATGTGAAACCCGCATGTGGAGCATTCGTTTGTGTGGGATGCTCTACCAGGTTCATTCCTAGATAATGCACTCAAAGGGCACTAAGCATAGAGTGTGAAAACTGAGTTTCCTTGAGAGCTGCTTGGAAGCCTGATGGTGTGTGAAGTTAGTGAGCCAAATGAAGTTGTTCTCCCACAAGAACCACTCGGCTGATCCTTCTTCAATATGCCCCTCACCAACATGCAGTGTTTCCTTGATTGAATTAGCTCTCACACCAATATTTGCGTCCAGAGCCTTTGCATTGAGGGCTATCTGAAAACGGCTGTGGCGCTGAAGTTGCCTGTGAATGTGGAGTTGGTGGCATGTGAAACCCGCATGTGGAGCATTCGTTTGTGTGGGATGCTCTACCAGGTTCATTTCAGTCCTAGCCATACAAAGGGCACTAAGCATAGAGTGTGAAAACTGAGTTTCCTTGAGAGCTGCTTGGAAGCCTGATGGTGTGTGTAGTGAGCCAAATGGAGTTGTTCTCCCACAAGAACCACTCGGCTGATCCTTCTTCAATATGCCCTTCACCAACATGCAGTGTTTCCTTGATTGAATTAGCTCTCACACCAATATTTGAGTCTAGAGCCTTTGCATTGAGGGCTATCTGAAAACGGCTGTGGCGCTGAAGTTGCCTGTGAATGTGGAGTTGGTGGCATGTGAAACCCGCATGTGGAGCATTCGTTTGTGTGGGATGCTCTACCAGGTTCATTTCAGTCCTAGCCATACAAAGGGCACTAAGCATAGAGTGTGAAAACTGAGTTTCCTTGAGAGCTGCTTGGAAGCCTGATGGTGTGTGTAGTGAGCCAAATGGAGTTGTTCTCCCACAAGAACCACTCGGCTGATCCTTCTTCAATATGCCCTTCACCAACATGCAGTGTTTCCTTGATTGAATTAGCTCTCACACCAATATTTGAGTCTAGAGCCTTTGCATTGAGGGCTATCTGAAAACGGCTGTGGCGCTGAAGTTGCCTGTGAATGTGGAGTTGGTGGCATGTGAAACCCGCATGTGGAGCATTCGTTTGTGTGGGATGCTCTACCAGGTTCATTCCTAGATAATGCACTCAAAGGGCACTAAGCATAGAGTGTGAAAACTGAGTTTCCTTGAGAGCTGCTTGGAAGCCTGATGGTGTGTGAAGTTAGTGAGCCAAATGAAGTTGTTCTCCCACAAGAACCACTCGGCTGATCCTTCTTCAATATGCCCCTCACCAACATGCAGTGTTTCCTTGATTGAATTAGCTCTCACACCAATATTTGCGTCCAGAGCCTTTGCATTGAGGGCTATCTGAAAACGGCTGTGGCGCTGAAGTTGCCTGTGAATGTGGAGTTGGTGGCATGTGAAACCCGCATGTGGAGCATTCGTTTGTGTGGGATGCTCTACCAGGTTCATTTCAGTCCTAGCCATACAAAGGGCACTAAGCATAGAGTGTGAAAACTGAGTTTCCTTGAGAGCTGCTTGGAAGCCTGATGGTGTGTGTAGTGAGCCAAATGGAGTTGTTCTCCCACAAGAACCACTCGGCTGATCCTTCTTCAATATGCCCTTCACCAACATGCAGTGTTTCCTTGATTGAATTAGCTCTCACACCAATATTTGAGTCTAGAGCCTTTGCATTGAGGGCTATCTGAAAACGGCTGTGGCGCTGAAGTTGCCTGTGAATGTGGAGTTGGTGGCATGTGAAACCCGCATGTGGAGCATTCGTTTGTGTGGGATGCTCTACCAGGTTCATTTCAGTCCTAGCCATACAAAGGGCACTAAGCATAGAGTGTGAAAACTGAGTTTCCTTGAGAGCTGCTTGGAAGCCTGATGGTGTGTGAAGTTAGTGAGCCAAATGGAGTTGTTCTCCCACAAGAACCACTCGGCTGATCCTTCTTCAATATGCCCTTCACCAACATGCAGTGTTTCCTTGATTGAATTAGCTCTCACACCAGTATTTGCGTCTAGAGCCTTTGCATTGAGGGCTATCTGAAAACGGCTGTGGCGCTGAAGTTGCCTGTGAATGTGGAGTTGGTGGCATGTGAAACCCGCATGTGGAGCATTCGTTTGTGTGGGATGCTCTACCAGGTTCATTCCTAGATAATGCACTCAAGGAGCACTAAGCATAGAGTGTGAAAACTGAGTGTCCTTGAGAGCTGCTTGGAAGCCTGATGGTGTGTGAAGTTAGTGAGCCAAATGAAGTTGTTCTCCCACAAGAACCACTCGACTGATCCTTCTTCAATATGCCCTTCACCAACATGCAGTGTTTCCTTGATTGAATTAACTCTCACACCAATATTTGCGTCTAGAGCCTTTGCATTGAGGGCTATCTGAAAACGGCTGTGGCGCTGAAGTTGCCTGTGAATGTGGAGTTGGTGGCATGTGAAACCCGCATGTGGAGCATTCGTTTGTGTGGGATGCTCTACCAGGTTCATTTCAGTCCTAGCCATACAAAGGGCACTAAGCATAGAGTGTGAAAACTGAGTTTCCTTGAGAGCTGCTTGGAAGCCTGATGGTGTGTGAAGTTAGTGAGCCAAATGGAGTTGTTCTCCCACAAGAACCACTCAGCTGATCCTTCTTCAATATGCCCTTCACCAACATGCAGTGTTTCCTTGATTGAATTAGCTCTCACACCAATATTTGCATCTAGAGCCTTTGCATTGAGGGCTATCTGAAAACGGCTGTGGCGCTGAAGTTGCCTGTGAATGTGGAGTTGGTGGCATGTGAAACCCGCATGTGGAGCATTCGTTTGTGTGGGATGCTCTACCAGGTTCATTCCTAGATAATGCACTCAAAGGGCACTAAGCATAGAGTGTGAAAACTGAGTTTCCTTGAGAGCTGCTTGGAAGCCTGATGGTGTGTGAAGTTAGTGAGCCAAATGAAGTTGTTCTCCCACAAGAACCACTCGGCTGATCCTTCTTCAATATGCCCTTCACCAACATGCAGTGTTTCCTTGATTGAATTAGCTCTCACACCAATATTTGAGTCTAGAGCCTTTGCATTGAGGGCTATCTGAAAACGGCTGTGGCGCTGAAGTTGCCTGTGAATGTGGAGTTGGTGGCATGTGAAACCCGCATGTGGAGCATTCGTTTGTGTGGGATGCTCTACCAGGTTCATTTCAGTCCTAGCCATACAAAGGGCACTAAGCATAGAGTGTGAAAACTGAGTTTCCTTGAGAGCTGCTTGGAAGCCTGATGGTGTGTGTAGTGAGCCAAATGGAGTTGTTCTCCCACAAGAACCACTCGGCTGATCCTTCTTCAATATGCCCTTCACCAACATGCAGTGTTTCCTTGATTGAATTAGCTCTCACACCAATATTTGAGTCTAGAGCCTTTGCATTGAGGGCTATCTGAAAACGGCTGTGGCGCTGAAGTTGCCTGTGAATGTGGAGTTGGTGGCATGTGAAACCCGCATGTGGAGCATTCGTTTGTGTGGGATGCTCTACCAGGTTCATTTCAGTCCTAGCCATACAAAGGGCACTAAGCATAGAGTGTGAAAACTGAGTTTCCTTGAGAGCTGCTTGGAAGCCTGATGGTGTGTGAAGTTAGTGAGCCAAATGGAGTTGTTCTCCCACAAGAACCACTCAGCTGATCCTTCTTCAATATGCCCTTCACCAACATGCAGTGTTTCCTTGATTGAATTAGCTCTCACACCAATATTTGCATCTAGAGCCTTTGCATTGAGGGCTATCTGAAAACGGCTGTGGCGCTGAAGTTGCCTGTGAATGTGGAGTTGGTGGCATGTGAAACCCGCATGTGGAGCATTCGTTTGTGTGGGATGCTCTACCAGGTTCATTCCTAGATAATGCACTCAAAGGGCACTAAGCATAGAGTGTGAAAACTGAGTTTCCTTGAGAGCTGCTTGGAAGCCTGATGGTGTGTGAAGTTAGTGAGCCAAATGAAGTTGTTCTCCCACAAGGACCACTCGGCTGATCCTTCTTCAATATGCCCCTCACCAACATGCAGTGTTTCCTTGATTGAATTAGCTCTCACACCAA
This sequence comes from Ochotona princeps, assembly GCF_030435755.1. Lineage (NCBI taxonomy): Eukaryota > Metazoa > Chordata > Mammalia > Lagomorpha > Ochotonidae > Ochotona > Ochotona princeps. The sequence goes on from NW_026698236.1 coordinate 6,079, forward strand.
TATTTGCGTCCAGAGCCTTTGCATTGAGGGCTATCTGAAAACGGCTGTGGCGCTGAAGTTGCCTGTGAATGTGGAGTTGGTGGCATGTGAAACCCGCATGTGGAGCATTCGTTTGTGTGGGATGCTCTACCAGGTTCATTTCAGTCCTAGCCATACAAAGGGCACTAAGCATAGAGTGTGAAAACTGAGTTTCCTTGAGAGCTGCTTGGAAGCCTGATGGTGTGTGTAGTGAGCCAAATGGAGTTGTTCTCCCACAAGAACCACTCGGCTGATCCTTCTTCAATATGCCCTTCACCAACATGCAGTGTTTCCTTGATTGAATTAGCTCTCACACCAATATTTGAGTCTAGAGCCTTTGCATTGAGGGCTATCTGAAAACGGCTGTGGCGCTGAAGTTGCCTGTGAATGTGGAGTTGGTGGCATGTGAAACCCGCATGTGGAGCATTCGTTTGTGTGGGATGCTCTACCAGGTTCATTTCAGTCCTAGCCATACAAAGGGCACTAAGCATAGAGTGTGAAAACTGAGTTTCCTTGAGAGCTGCTTGGAAGCCTGATGGTGTGTGAAGTTAGTGAGCCAAATGGAGTTGTTCTCCCACAAGAACCACTCGGCTGATCCTTCTTCAATATGCCCTTCACCAACATGCAGTGTTTCCTTGATTGAATTAGCTCTCACACCAGTATTTGCGTCTAGAGCCTTTGCATTGAGGGCTATCTGAAAACGGCTGTGGCGCTGAAGTTGCCTGTGAATGTGGAGTTGGTGGCATGTGAAACCCGCATGTGGAGCATTCGTTTGTGTGGGATGCTCTACCAGGTTCATTCCTAGATAATGCACTCAAGGAGCACTAAGCATAGAGTGTGAAAACTGAGTGTCCTTGAGAGCTGCTTGGAAGCCTGATGGTGTGTGAAGTTAGTGAGCCAAATCAAGTTGTTCTCCCACAAGAACCACTCGACTGATCCTTCTTCAATATGCCCTTCACCAACATGCAGTGTTTCCTTGATTGAATTAACTCTCACACCAATATTTGCGTCTAGAGCCTTTGCATTGAGGGCTATCTGAAAACGGCTGTGGCGCTGAAGTTGCCTGTGAATGTGGAGTTGGTGGCATGTGAAACCCGCATGTGGAGCATTCGTTTGTGTGGGATGCTCTACCAGGTTCATTTCAGTCCTAGCCATACAAAGGGCACTAAGCATAGAGTGTGAAAACTGAGTTTCCTTGAGAGCTGCTTGGAAGCCTGATGGTGTGTGAAGTTAGTGAGCCAAATGGAGTTGTTCTCCCACAAGAACCACTCAGCTGATCCTTCTTCAATATGCCCTTCACCAACATGCAGTGTTTCCTTGATTGAATTAGCTCTCACACCAATATTTGCATCTAGAGCCTTTGCATTGAGGGCTATCTGAAAACGGCTGTGGCGCTGAAGTTGCCTGTGAATGTGGAGTTGGTGGCATGTGAAACCCGCATGTGGAGCATTCGTTTGTGTGGGATGCTCTACCAGGTTCATTCCTAGATAATGCACTCAAAGGGCACTAAGCATAGAGTGTGAAAACTGAGTTTCCTTGAGAGCTGCTTGGAAGCCTGATGGTGTGTGAAGTTAGTGAGCCAAATGAAGTTGTTCTCCCACAAGAACCACTCGGCTGATCCTTCTTCAATATGCCCTTCACCAACATGCAGTGTTTCCTTGATTGAATTAGCTCTCACACCAATATTTGCGTCCAGAGCCTTTGCATTGAGGGCTATCTGAAAACGGCTGTGGCGCTGAAGTTGCCTGTGAATGTGGAGTTGGTGGCATGTGAAACCCGCATGTGGAGCATTCGTTTGTGTGGGATGCTCTACCAGGTTCATTTCAGTCCTAGCCATACAAAGGGCACTAAGCATAGAGTGTGAAAACTGAGTTTCCTTGAGAGCTGCTTGGAAGCCTGATGGTGTGTGTAGTGAGCCAAATGGAGTTGTTCTCCCACAAGAACCACTCGGCTGATCCTTCTTCAATATGCCCTTCACCAACATGCAGTGTTTCCTTGATTGAATTAGCTCTCACACCAATATTTGAGTCTAGAGCCTTTGCATTGAGGGCTATCTGAAAACGGCTGTGGCGCTGAAGTTGCCTGTGAATGTGGAGTTGGTGGCATGTGAAACCCGCATGTGGAGCATTCGTTTGTGTGGGATGCTCTACCAGGTTCATTTCAGTCCTAGCCATACAAAGGGCACTAAGCATAGAGTGTGAAAACTGAGTTTCCTTGAGAGCTGCTTGGAAGCCTGATGGTGTGTGAAGTTAGTGAGCCAAATGGAGTTGTTCTCCCACAAGAACCACTCGGCTGATCCTTCTTCAATATGCCCTTCACCAACATGCAGTGTTTCCTTGATTGAATTAGCTCTCACACCAGTATTTGCGTCTAGAGCCTTTGCATTGAGGGCTATCTGAAAACGGCTGTGGCGCTGAAGTTGCCTGTGAATGTGGAGTTGGTGGCATGTGAAACCCGCATGTGGAGCATTCGTTTGTGTGGGATGCTCTACCAGGTTCATTTCAGTCCTAGCCATACAAAGGGCACTAAGCATAGAGTGTGAAAACTGAGTTTCCTTGAGAGCTGCTTGGAAGCCTGATGGTGTGTGAAGTTAGTGAGCCAAATGAAGTTGTTCTCCCACAAGAACCACTCGACTGATCCTTCTTCAATATGCCCTTCACCAACATGCAGTGTTTCCTTGATTGAATTAGCTCTCACACCAATATTTGCGTCTAGAGCCTTTGCATTGAGGGCTATCTGAAAACGGCTGTGGCGCTGAAGTTGCCTGTGAATGTGGAGTTGGTGCCATGAGAAACCCGCATGTGGAGCATTCGTTTGTGTGGGATGCTCTCCAAGCTTCATTTTAGTCCTATTCACTCAAAGGGTACTAAGCATAGAGTGTGAAAACTGAGTTTCCTTGAGAGCTGCTTGGAAGCCTGATGGTGTGTGAAGTTAGTGAGCCAAATGGAGTTGTTCTCCCACAAGAACCACTCGGCTGATCCTTCTTCAATATGCCCTTCACCAACATGCAGTGTTTCCTTGATTGAATTAGCTCTCACACCAATATTTGCGTCTAGAGCCTTTGCATTGAGGGCTATCTGAAAACGGCTGTGGCGCTGAAGTTGCCTGTGAATGTGGAGTTGGTGGCATGTGAAACCCGCATGTGGAGCATTCGTTTGTGTGGGATGCTCTACCAGGTTCATTTCAGTCCTAGCCATACAAAGGGCACTAAGCATAGAGTGTGAAAACTGAGTTTCCTTGAGAGCTGCTTGGAAGCCTGATGGTGTGTGAAGTTAGTGAGCCAAATGGAGTTGTTCTCCCACAAGAACCACTCGGCTGATCCTTCTTCAATATGCCCTTCACCAACATGCAGTGTTTCCTTGATTGAATTAGCTCTCACACCAATATTTGCGTCTAGAGCCTTTGCATTGAGGGCTATCAGAAAACGGCTGTGGCGCTGAAGTTGCCTGTGAATGTGGAGTTGGTGGCATGTGAAACCCGCATGTGGAGCATTCGTTTGTGTGGGATGCTCTACCAGGTTCATTCCTAGATAATGCACTCACAGGGCACTAAGCATAGAGTGTGAAAACTGAGTTTCCTTGAGAGCTGCTTGGAAGCCTGATGGTGTGTGAAGTTAGTGAGCCAAATGGAGTTGTTCTCCCACAAGAACCACTCGGCTTATTCTTCTTCAATATGCCCTTCACCAACATGCAGTGTTTCCTTGATTGAATTAGCTCTCACACCAATATTTGCGTCTAGAGCCTTTGCATTGAGGGCTATCTGAAAACGGCTGTGGCGCTGAAGTTGCCTGTGAATGTGGAGTTGGTGGCATGTGAAACCCGCATGTGGAGCATTCGTTTGTGTGGGATGCTCTACCAGGTTCATTTCAGTCCTAGCCATACAAAGGGCACTAAGCATAGAGTGTGAAAACTGAGTTTCCTTGAGAGCTGCTTGGAAGCCTGATGGTGTGTGAAGTTAGTGAGCCAAATGGAGTTGTTCTCCCACAAGAACCACTCGGCTGATCCTTCTTCAATATGCCCTTCACCAACATGCAGTGTTTCCTTGATTGAATTAGCTCTCACACCAATATTTGCGGCTAGAGCCTTTGCATTGAGGGCTATCTGAAAACGGCTGTGGCGCTGAAGTTGCCTGTGAATGTGGAGTTGGTGGCATGTGAAACCCGCATGTGGAGCATTCGTTTCTATGGGATGCTCTCCAAGCTTCATTTCAGTCCTAGCCATACAAAGGGCACTAAGCATAGAGTGTGAAAACTGAGTTTCCTTGAGAGCTGCTTGGAAGCCTGATGGTGTGTGAAGTTAGTGAGCCAAATGGAGTTGTTCTCCCACAAGAACCACTCGGCTGATCCTTCTTCAATATGCCCTTCACCAACATGCAGTGTTTCCTTGATTGAATTAGCTCTCACACCAATATTTGCGTCTAGAGCCTTTGCATTGAGGGCTATCTGAAAACGGCTGTGGCGCTGAAGTTGCCTGTGAATGTGGAGTTGGTGGCAGGTGAAACCCGCATGTGGAGCATTCGTTTGTGTGGGATGCTCTACCAGGTTCATTCCTAGATAATGCACTCAAAGGGCACTAAGCATAGAGTGTGAAAACTGAGTTTCCTTGAGAGCTGCTTGGAAGCCTGATGGTGTGTGAAGTTAGTGAGCCAAATGGAGTTGTTCTCCCACAAGAACCACTCGGCTGATCCTTCTTCAATATGCCCTTCACCAACATGCAGTGTTTCCTTGATTGAATTAGCTCTCACACCAATATTTGCGTCTAGAGCCTTTGCATTGAGGGCTATCTGAAAACGGCTGTGGCGCTGAAGTTGCCTGTGAATGTGGAGTTGGTGGCATGTGAAACCCGCATGTGGAGCATTCGTTTGTGTGGGATGCTCTACCAGGTTCATTTCAGTCCTAGCCATACAAAGGGCACTAAGCATAGAGCGTGAAAACTGAGTTTCCTTGAGAGCTGCTTGGAAGCCTGATGGTGTGTGAAGTTAGTGAGCCAAATGGAGTTGTTCTCCCACAAGAACCACTCGGCTGATCCTTCTTCAATATGCCCTTCACCAACATGCAGTGTTTCCTTGATTGAATTAGCTCTCACACCAATATTTGCGTCTAGAGCCTTTGCATTGAGGGCTATCTGAGAACGGCTGTGGCGCTGAAGTTGCCTGTGAATGTGGAGTTGGTGGCATGTGAAACCCGCATGTGGAGCATTCGTTTGTGTGGGATGCTCTCCAAGCTTCATTGCAGTCCTAGCCATACAAAGGGCACTAAGCATAGAGTGTGAAAACTGAGTTTCCTTGAGAGCTGCTTGGAAGCCTGATGGTGTGTGAAGTTAGTGAGCCAAATGGAGTTGTTCTCCCACAAGAACCACTCGGCTGATCCTTCTTCAATATGCCCTTCACCAACATGCAGTGTTTCCTTGATTGAATTAGCTCTCACACCAATATTTGCGTCTAGAGCCTTTGCATTGAGGGCTATCTGAAAACGGCTGTGGCGCTGAAGTTGCCTGTGAATGTGGAGTTGGTGGCATGTGAAACCCGCATGTGGAGCATTCGTTTGTGTGGGATGCTCTACCAGGTTCATTCCTAGATAATGCACTCAAAGAGCTCTAAGCATAGAGTGTGAAAACTGAGTTTCCTTGAGAGCTGCTTGGAAGCCTGATGGTGTGTGAAGTTAGTGAGCCAAATGAAGTTGTTCTCCCACAAGAACCACTCGACTGACCCTTCTTCAATATGCCCTTCACCAACATGCAGTGTTTCCTTGATTGAATTAGCTCTCACACCAATATTTGCGTCTAGAGCCTTTGCATTGAGGGCTATCTGAAAACGCTGTGGCGCTGAATTTGCCTGTGAATGTGGAGTTGGTGGCATGTGAAACCCGCATGTGGAGCATTCGTTTGTGTGGGATGCTCTACCAGGTTCATTTCAGTCCTAGCCATACAAAGGGCACTAAGCATAGAGTGTGAAAACTGAGTTTCCTTGAGAGCTGCTTGGAAGCCTGATGGTGTGTGAAGTTAGTGAGCCAAATGGAGTTGTTCTCCCACAAGAACCACTCGGCTGATCCTTCTTCAATATGCCCTTCACCAACATGCAGTGTTTCCTTGATTGAATTAGCTCTCACACCAATATTTGCGTCTAGAGCCTTTGCATTGAGGGCTATCTGAAAACAGCTGTGGCGCTGAAGTTGCCTGTGAATGTGGAGTTGGTGGCATGTGAAACCCGCATGTGGAGCATTCGTTTGTGTGGGATGCTCTACCAGGTTCATTCCTAGATAATGCACTCAAAGGGCACTAAGCATAGAGTGTGAAAACTGAGTTTCCTTGAGAGCTGCTTGGAAGCCTGATGGTGTGTGAAGTTAGTGAGCCAAATGAAGTTGTTCTCCCACAAGAACCACTCGACTGATCCTTCTTCAATATGCCCTTCACCAACATGCAGTGTTTCCTTGATTGAATTAGCTCTCACACCAATATTTGCTTCTAGAGCCTTTGCATTGAGGGCTATCTGAAAAAGGCTGTGGCGCTGAAGTTGCATGTGAATGTGGAGTTGGTGGCATGTGAAACCCGCATGTGGAGCATTCGTTTGTGTGGGATGCTCTACCAGGTTCATTTCAGTCCTAGCCATACAAAGGGCACTAAGCAGAGAGTGTGAAAACTGAGTTTCCTTGAGAGCTGCTTGGAAGCCTGATGGTGTGTGAAGTTAGTGAGCCAAATGGAGTTGTTCTCCCACAAGAACCACTCGGCTGATCCTTCTTCAATATGCCCTTCACCAACATGCAGTGTTTCCTTGATTGAATTAGCTCTCACACCAATATTTGCGTCTAGAGCCTTTGCATTGAGGGCTATCTGAAAACGGCTGTGGCGCTGAAGTTGCCTGTGAATGTGGAGTTGGTGGCATGTGAAACCCGCATGTGGAGCATTCGTTTGTGTGGGATGCTCTACCAGGTTCATTCCTAGATAATGCACTCAAAGGGCACTAAGCATAGAGTGTGAAAACTGAGTTTCCTTGAGAGCTGCTTGGAAGCCTGATGGTGTGTGAAGTTAGTGAGCCAAATGAAGTTGTTCTCCCACAAGAACCACTCGGCTGATCCTTCTTCAATATGCCCTTCACCAACATGCAGTGTTTCCTTGATTGAATTAGCTCTCACACCAATATTTGCGTCTAGAGCCTTTGCATTGAGGGCTATCTGAAAACGGCTGTGGCGCTGAAGTTGCCTGTGAATGTGGAGTTGGTGGCATGTGAAACCCGCATGTGGAGCATTCGTTTGTGTGGGATGCTCTACCAGGTTCATTTCAGTCCTAGCCATACAAAGGGCACTAAGCATAGAGTGTGAAAACTGAGTTTCCTTGAGAGCTGCTTGGAAGCCTGATGGTGTGTGAAGTTAGTGAGCCAAATGGAGTTGTTCTCCCACAAGAACCACTCGGCTGATCCTTCTTCAATATGCCCTTCACCAACATGCAGTGTTTCCTTGATTGAATTAGCTCTCACACCAATATTTGCGTCTAGAGCCTTTGCATTGAGGGCTATCTGAAAACAGCTGTGGCGCTGAAGTTGCCTGTGAATGTGGAGTTGGTGGCATGTGAAACCCGCATGTGGAGCATTCGTTTGTGTGGGATGCTCTACCAGGTTCATTCCTAGATAATGCACTCAAAGGGCACTAAGCATAGAGTGTGAAAACTGAGTTTCCTTGAGAGCTGCTTGGAAGCCTGATGGTGTGTGAAGTTAGTGAGCCAAATGAAGTTGTTCTCCCACAAGAACCACTCGACTGATCCTTCTTCAATATGCCCTTCACCAACATGCAGTGTTTCCTTGATTGAATTAGCTCTCACACCAATATTTGCATCTAGAGCCTTTGCATTGAGGGCTATCTGAAAAAGGCTGTGGCGCTGAAGTTGCCTGTGAATGTGGAGTTGGTGGCTTGTGAAACCCGCATGTGGAGCATTCGTTTGTGTGGGATGCTCTACCAGGTTCATTTCAGTCCTAGCCATACAAAGGGCACTAAGCATAGAGTGTGAAAACTGAGTTTCCTTGAGAGCTGCTTGGAAGCCTGATGGTGTGTGAAGTTAGTGAGCCAAATGGAGTTGTTCTCCCACAAGAACCACTCGGCTGATCCTTCTTCAATATGCCCTTCACCAACATGCAGTGTTTCCTTGATTGAATTAGCTCTCGCACCAATATTTGCGTCTAGAGCCTTTGCATTGAGGGCTATCTGAAAACGGCTGTGGCGCTGAAGTTGCCTGTGAATGTGGAGTTGGTGGCATGTGAAACCCGCATGTGGAGCATTCGTTTGTGTGGGATGCTCTACCAGGTTCATTCCTAGATAATGCACTCAAAGGGCACTAAGCATAGAGTGTGAAAACTGAGTTTCCTTGAGAGCTGCTTGGAAGCCTGATGGTGTGTGAAGTTAGTGAGCCAAATGAAGTTGTTCTCCCACAAGAACCACTCGGCTGATCCTTCTTCAATATGCCCTTCACCAACATGCAGTGTTTCCTTGATTGAATTAGCTCTCACACCAATATTTGCGTCTAGAGCCTTTGCATTGAGGGCTATCTGAAAACGGCTGTGGCGCTGAAGTTGCCTGTGAATGTGGAGTTGGTGGCATGTGAAACCCGCATGTGGAGCATTCGTTTGTGTGGGATGCTCTACCAGGTTCATTCCTAGATAATGCACTCATAGGGCACTAAGCATAGAGTGTGAAAACTGAGTTTCCTTGAGAGCTGCTTGGAAGCCTGATGGTGTGTGAAGTTAGTGAGCCAAATGGAGTTGTTCTCCCACAAGAACCACTCGGCTGATCCTTCTTCAATATGCCCTTCACCCACATGCAGTGTTTCCTTGATTGAATTAGCTCTCACACCAATATTTGCGTCTAGAGCCTTTGCATTGAGGGCTATCTGAAAACGGCTGTGGCGCTGAAGTTGCCTGTGAATGTGGAGTTGGTGGCATGTGAAACCCGCATGTGGAGCATTCGTTTGTGTGGGATGCTCTAGCAGGTTCATTTCAGTCCTAGCCATACAAAAGGCACTAAGCATAGAGCGTGAAAACTGAGTTTCCTTGAGAGCTGCTTGGAAGCCTGATGGTGTGTGAAGTTAGTGAGCCAAATGGAGTTGTTCTCCCACAAGAACCACTCGGCTGATCCTTCTTCAATATGCCCTTCACCAACATGCAGTGTTTCCTTGATTGAATTAGCTCTCACACCAATATTTGCGTCTAGAGCCTTTGCATTGAGGGCTATCTGAAAACGGCTGTGGCGCTGAAGTTGCCTGTGAATGTGGAGTTGGTGGCATGTGAAACCCGCATGTGGAGCATTCGTTTCTGTGGGATGCTCTCCAAGCTTCATTTCAGTCCTAGCCATACAAAGGGCACTAAGCATAGAGTGTGAAAACTGAGTTTCCTTGAGAGCTGCTTGGAAGCCTGATGGTGTGTGAAGTTAGTGAGCCAAATGGAGTTGTTCTCCCACAAGAACCACTCGGCTGATCCTTCTTCAATATGCCCTTCACCAACATGCAGTGTTTCCTTGATTGAATTAGCTCTCACACCAATATTTGCGTCTAGAGCCTTTGCATTGAGGGCTATCTGAAAACGGCTGTGGCGCTGAAGTTGCCTGTGAATGTGGAGTTGGTGGCATGTGAAACCCGCATGTGGAGCATTCGTTTGTGTGGGATGCTCTACCAGGTTCATTCCTAGATAATGCACTCAAAGAGCACTAAGCATAGAGTGTGAAAACTGAGTTTCCTTGAGAGCTGCTTGGAAGCCTGATGGTGTGTGAAGTTAGTGAGCCAAATGAAGTTGTTCTCCCACAAGAACCACTCGACTGACCCTTCTTCAATATGCCCTTCACCAACATGCAGTGTTTCCTTGATTGAATTAGCTCTCACACCAATATTTGCGTCTAGAGCCTTTGCATTGAGGGCTATCTGAAAACGCTGTGGCGCTGAAGTTGCCTGTGAATGTGGAGTTGGTGGCATGTGAAACCCGCATGTGGAGCATTCGTTTGTGTGGGATGCTCTACCAGGTTCATTTCAGTCCTAGCCATACAAAGGGCACTAAGCATAGAGTGTGAAAACTGAGTTTCCTTGAGAGCTGCTTGGAAGCCTGATGGTGTGTGAAGTTAGTGAGCCAAATGGAGTTGTTCTCCCACAAGAACCACTCGGCTGATCCTTCTTCAATATGGCCCTTCACCAACATGCAGTGTTTCCTTGATTGAATTAGCTCTCACACCAATATTTGCGTCTAGAGCCTTTGCATTGAGGGCTATCTGAAAACGGCTGTGGCGCTGAAGTTGCCTGTGAATGTGGAGTTGGTGGCATGTGAAACCCGCATGTGGAGCATTCGTTTGTGTGGGATGCTCTACCAGGTTCATTCCTAGATAATGCACTCAAAGGGCACTAAGCATAGAGTGTGAAAACTGAGTTTCCTTGAGAGCTGCTTGGAAGCCTGATGGTGTGTGAAGTTAGTGAGCCAAATGAAGTTGTTCTCCCACAAGAACCACTCGACTGATCCTTCTTCAATATGCCCTTCACCAACATGCAGTGTTTCCTTGATTGAATTAGCTCTCACACCAATATTTGCGTCTAGATCCTTTGCATTGAGGGCTATCTGAAAACGGCTGTGGCGCTGAAGTTGCCTGTGAATGTGGAGTTGGTGGCATGTGAAACCCGCATGTGGAGCATTCGTTTGTGTGGGATGCTCTACCAGGTTCATTCCTAGATAATGCACTCAAAGGGCACTAAGCATAGAGTGTGAAAACTGAGTTTCCTTGAGAGCTGCTTGGAAGCCTGATGGTGTGTGAAGTTAGTGAGCCAAATGAAATTGTTCTCCCACAAGAACCACTGGCTGATCCTTCTTCAATATGCCCCTCACCAACATGCAGTGTTTCCTTGATTGAATTAGCTCTCACACCAATATTTGCGTCCAGAGCCTTTGCATTGAGGGCTATCTGAAAACGGCTGTGGCGCTGAAGTTGCCTGTGAATGTGGAGTTGGTGGCATGTGAAACCCGCATGTGGAGCATTTGTTTGTGTGGGATGCTCTACCAGGTTCATTTCAGTCCTAGCCATACAAAGGGCACTAAGCATAGAGTGTGAAAACTGAGTTTCCTTGAGAGCTGCTTGGAAGCCTGATGGTGTGTGTAGTGAGCCAAATGGAGTTGTTCTCCCACAAGAACCACTCGGCTGATCCTTCTTCAATATGACCTTCACCAACATGCAGTGTTTCCTTGATTGAATTAGCTCTCACACCAATATTTGCGTCTAGAGCCTTTGCATTGAGGGCTATCTGAAAACGGCTGTGGCGCTGAAGTTGCCTGTGAATGTGGAGTTGGTGGCATGTGAAACCTGCATGTGGAGCATTCGTTTGTGTGGGATGCTCTACCAGGTTCATTTCAGTCCTAGCCATACAAAGGGCACTAAGCATAGAGTGTGAAAACTGAGTTTCCTTGAGAGCTGCTTGGAAGCCTGATGGTGTGTGAAGTTAGTGAGCCAAATGGAGTTGTTCTCCCACAAGAACCACTCGGCTGATCCTTCTTCAATATGCCCTTCACCAACATGCAGTGTTTCCTTGATTGAATTAGCTCTCACACCAGTATTTGCGTCTAGAGCCTTTGCATTGAGGGCTATCTGAAAACGGCTGTGTCGCTGAAGTTGCCTGTGAATGTGGAGTTGGTGGCATGTGAAACCCGCATGTGGAGCATTCGTTTGTGTGGGATGCTCTACCAGGTTCATTTCAGTCCTAGTCATACAAAGGGCACTAAGCATAGAGTGTGAAAACTGAGTTTCCTTGAGAGCTGCTTGGAAGCCTGATGGTGTGTGAAGTTAGTGAGCCAAATGAAGTTGTTCTCCCACAAGAACCACTCGACTGATCCTTCTTCAATATGCCCTTCACCAACATGCAGTGTTTCCTTGATTGAATTAGCTCTCACACCAATATTTGCGTCTAGAGCCTTTGCATTGAGGGCTATCTGAAAACGGCTGTGGCGCTGAAGTTGCCTGTGAATGTGGAGTTGGTGGCATGTGAAACCCGCATGTGGAGCATTCGTTTGTGTGGGATGCTCTACCAGGTTCATTTCAGTCCTAGCCATACAAAGGGCACTAAGCATAGAGTGTGAAAACTGAGTTTCCTTGAGAGCTGCGTGGAAGCCTGATGGTGTGTGAAGTTAGTGAGCCAAATGGAGTTGTTCTCCCACAAGAACCACTCGGCTGATCCTTCTTCAATATGCCCTTCACCAACATGCAGTGTTTCCTTGATTGAATTAGCTCTCACACCAATATTTGCGTCTAGAGCCTTTGCATTGAGGGCTATCTGAAAACGGCTGTGGCGCTGAAGTTGCCTGTGAATGTGGAGTTGGTGGCATGTGAAACCCGCATGTGGAGCATTCGTTTGTGTGGGATGCTCTACCAGGTTCATTCCTAGATAATGCACTCAAAGGGCACTAAGCATAGAGTGTGAAAACTGAGTTTCCTTGAGAGCTGCTTGGAAGCCTGATGGTGTGTGAAGTTAGTGAGCCAAATGAAGTTGTTCTCCCACAAGAACCACTCGGCTGATCCTTCTTCAATATGCCCTTCACCAACATGCAGTGTTTCCTTGATTGAATTAGCTCTCACACCAATATTTGCGTCTAGAGCCTTTGCATTGAGGGCTATCTGAAAACGGCTGTGGCGCTGAAGTTGCCTGTGAATGTGGAGTTGGTGGCATGTGAAACCCGCATGTGGAGCATTCGTTTGTGTGGGATGCTGTACCAGGTTCATTTCAGTCCTAGCCATACAAAGGGCACTAAGCATAGAGTGTGAAAACTGAGTTTCCTTGAGAGCTGCTTGGAAGCCTGATGGTGTGTGAAGTTAGTGAGCCAAATGGAGTTGTTCTCCCACAAGAACCACTCGGCTGATCCTTCTTCAATATGCCCTTCACCAACATGCAGTGTTTCCTTGATTGAATTAGCTCTCACACCAATATTTGCGTCTAGAGCCTTTGCATTGAGGGCTATCTGAAAACGGCTGTGGCGCTGAAGTTGCCTGTGAATGTGGAGTTGGTGGCATGTGAAACCTGCATGTGGAGCATTCGTTTGTGTGGGATGCTCTACCAGGTTCATTTCAGTCCTAGCCATACAAAGGGCACTAAGCATAGAGTGTGAAAACTGAGTTTCCTTGAGAGCTGCTTGGAAGCCTGATGGTGTGTGAAGTTAGTGAGCCAAATGGAGTTGTTCTCCCACAAGAACCACTCGGCTGATCCTTCTTCAATATGCCCTTCACCAACATGCAGTGTTTCCTTGATTGAATTAGCTCTCACACCAATATTTGCGTCTAGAGCCTTTGCATTGAGGGCTATCTGAAAACGGCTGTGTCGCTGAAGTTGCCTGTGAATGTGGAGTTGGTGGCATGTGAAACCCGCATGTGGAGCATTCGTTTGTGTGGGATGCTCTACCAGGTTCATTTCAGTCCTAGTCATACAAAGGGCACTAAGCATAGAGTGTGAAAACTGAGTTTCCTTGAGAGCTGCTTGGAAGCCTGATGGTGTGTGAAGTTAGTGAGCCAAATGAAGTTGTTCTCCCACAAGAACCACTCGACTGATCCTTCTTCAATATGCCCTTCACCAACATGCAGTGTTTCCTTGATTGAATTAGCTCTCACACCAATATTTGCGTCTAGAGCCTTTGCATTGAGGGCTATCTGAAAACGGCTGTGGCGCTGAAGTTGCCTGTGAATGTGGAGTTGGTGGCATGTGAAACCCGCATGTGGAGCATTCGTTTTTGTGGGATGCTCTACCAGGTTCATTTCAGTCCTAGCCATACAAAGGGCACTAAGCATAGAGTGTGAAAACTGAGTTTCCTTGAGAGCTGCTTGGAAGCCTGATGGTGTGTGAAGTTAGTGAGCCAAATGGAGTTGTTCTCCCACAAGAACCACTCGGCTGATCCTTCTTCAATATGCCCTTCACCAACATGCAGTGTTTCCTTGATTGAATTAGCTCTCACACCAATATTTGCGTCTAGAGCCTTTGCATTGAGGGCTATCTGAAAACGGCTGTGGCGCTGAAGTTGCCTGTGAATGTGGAGTTGGTGGCATGTGAAACCCGCATGTGGAGCATTCGTTTGTGTGGGATGCTCTACCAGGTTCATTCCTAGATAATGCACTCAAAGGGCACTAAGCATAGAGTGTGAAAACTGAGTTTCCTTGAGAGCTGCTTGGAAGCCTGATGGTGTGTGAAGTTAGTGAGCCAAATGAAGTTGTTCTCCCACAAGAAGCACTCGGCTGATCCTTCTTCAATATGCCCTTCACCAACATGCAGTGTTTCCTTGATTGAATTAGCTCTCACACCAATATTTGCGTCTAGAGCCTTTGCATTGAGGGCTATCTGAAAACGGCTGTGGCGCTGAAGTTGCCTGTGAATGTGGAGTTGGTGGCATGTGAAACCCGCATGTGGAGCATTCGTTTGTGTGGGATGCTGTACCAGGTTCATTTCAGTCCTAGCCATACAAAGGGCACTAAGCATAGAGTGTGAAAAGTGAGTTTCCTTGAGAGCTGCTTGGAAGCCTGATGGTGTGTGAAGTTAGTGAGCCAAATGGAGTTGTTCTCCCACAAGAACCACTCGGCTGATCCTTCTTCAATATGCCCTTCACCAACATGCAGTGTTTCCTTGATTGAATTAGCTCTCACACCAATATTTGCGTCTAGAGCCTTTGCATTGAGGGCTATCAGAAAACGGCTGTGGCGCTGAAGTTGCCTGTGAATGTGGAGTTGGTGGCATGTGAAACCCGCATGTGGAGCATTCGTTTGTGTGGGATGCTCTACCAGGTTCATTCCTAGATAATGCACTCAAAGGGCACTAAGCATAGAGTGTGAAAACTGAGTTTCCTTGAGAGCTGCTTGGAAGCCTGATGGTGTGTGAAGTTAGTGAGCCAAATGGAGTTGTTCTCCCACAAGAACCACTCGGCTGATTCTTCTTCAATATGCCCTTCACCCACATGCAGTGTTTCCTTGATTGAATTAGCTCTCACACCAATATTTGCGTCTAGAGCCTTAGCATTGAGGGCTATCTGAAAACGGCTGTGGCGCTGAAGTTGCCTGTGAATGTGGAGTTGGTGGCATGTGAAACCCGCATGTGGAGCATTCGTTTGTGTGGGATGCTCTACCAGGTTCATTTCAGTCCTAGCCATACAAAGGGCACTAAGCATAGAGCGTGAAAACTGAGTTTCCTTGAGAGCTGCTTGGAAGCCTGATGGTGTGTGAAGTTAGTGAGCCAAATGGAGTTGTTCTCCCACAAGAACCACTCGGCTGATCCTTCTTCAATATGCCCTTCACCAACATGCAGTGTTTCCTTGATTGAATTAGCTCTCACACCAATATTTGCGTCTAGAGCCTTTGCATTGAGGGCTATCTGAAAACGGCTGTGGCGCTGAAGTTGCCTGTGAATGTGGAGTTGGTGGCATGTGAAACCCGCATGTGGAGCATTCGTTTGTGTGGGATGCTCTAGCAGGTTCATTTCAGTCCTAGCCATACAAAGGGCACTAAGCATAGAGCGTGAAAACTGAGTTTCCTTGAGAGCTGCTTGGAAGCCTGATGGTGTGTGAAGTTAGTGAGCCAAATGGAGTTGTTCTCCCACAAGAACCACTCGGCTGATCCTTCTTCAATATGCCCTTCACCAACATGCAGTGTTTCCTTGATTGAATTAGCTCTCACACCAATATTTGCGTCTAGAGCCTTTGCATTGAGGGCTATCTGAAAACGGCTGTGGCGCTGAAGTTGCCTGTGAATGTGGAGTTGGTGGCATGTGAAACCCGCATGTGGAGCATTCGTTTGTGTGGGATGCTCTACCAGGTTCATTCCTAGATAATGCACTCAAAGGGCACTAAGCATAGAGTGTGAAAACTGAGTTTCCTTGAGAGCTGCTTGGAAGCCTGATGGTGTGTGAAGTTAGTGAGCCAAATGAAGTTGTTCTCCCACAAGAAGCACTCGGCTGATCCTTCTTCAATATGCCCTTCACCAACATGCAGTGTTTCCTTGATTGAATTAGCTCTCACACCAATATTTGCGTCTAGAGCCTTTGCATTGAGGGCTATCTGAAAACGGCTGTGGCGCTGAAGTTGCCTGTGAATGTGGAGTTGGTGGCATGTGAAACCCGCATGTGGAGCATTCGTTTGTGTGGGATGCTGTACCAGGTTCATTTCAGTCCTAGCCATACAAAGGGCACTAAGCATAGAGTGTGAAAAGTGAGTTTCCTTGAGAGCTGCTTGGAAGCCTGATGGTGTGTGAAGTTAGTGAGCCAAATGGAGTTGTTCTCCCACAAGAACCACTCGGCTGATCCTTCTTCAATATGCCCTTCACCAACATGCAGTGTTTCCTTGATTGAATTAGCTCTCACACCAATATTTGCGTCTAGAGCCTTTGCATTGAGGGCTATCAGAAAACGGCTGTGGCGCTGAAGTTGCCTGTGAATGTGGAGTTGGTGGCATGTGAAACCCGCATGTGGAGCATTCGTTTGTGTGGGATGCTCTACCAGGTTCATTCCTAGATAATGCACTCAAAGGGCACTAAGCATAGAGTGTGAAAACTGAGTTTCCTTGAGAGCTGCTTGGAAGCCTGATGGTGTGTGAAGTTAGTGAGCCAAATGGAGTTGTTCTCCCACAAGAACCACTCGGCTGATTCTTCTTCAATATGCCCTTCACCCACATGCAGTGTTTCCTTGATTGAATTAGCTCTCACACCAATATTTGCGTCTAGAGCCTTTGCATTGAGGGCTATCTGAAAACGGCTGTGGCGCTGAAGTTGCCTGTGAATGTGGAGTTGGTGGCATGTGAAACCCGCATGTGGAGCATTCGTTTGTGTGGGATGCTCTACCAGGTTCATTTCAGTCCTAGCCATACAAAGGGCACTAAGCATAGAGCGTGAAAACTGAGTTTCCTTGAGAGCTGCTTGGAAGCCTGATGGTGTGTGAAGTTAGTGAGCCAAATGGAGTTGTTCTCCCACAAGAACCACTCGGCTGATCCTTCTTCAATATGCCCTTCACCAACATGCAGTGTTTCCTTGATTGAATTAGCTCTCACACCAATATTTGCGTCTAGAGCCTTTGCATTGAGGGCTATCTGAAAACGGCTGTGGCGCTGAAGTTGCCTGTGAATGTGGAGTTGGTGGCATGTGAAACCCGCATGTGGAGCATTCGTTTGTGTGGGATGCTCTAGCAGGTTCATTTCAGTCCTAGCCATACAAAGGGCACTAAGCATAGAGCGTGAAAACTGAGTTTCCTTGAGAGCTGCTTGGAAGCCTGATGGTGTGTGAAGTTAGTGAGCCAAATGGAGTTGTTCTCCCACAAGAACCACTCGGCTGATCCTTCTTCAATATGCCCTTCACCAACATGCAGTGTTTCCTTGATTGAATTAGCTCTCACACCAATATTTGCGTCTAGAGCCTTTGCATTGAGGGCTATCTGAAAACGGCTGTGGCGCTGAAGTTGCCTGTGAATGTGGAGTTGGTGGCATGTGAAACCCGCATGTGGAGCATTCGTTTGTGTGGGATGCTCTACCAGGTTCATTCCTAGATAATGCACTCAAAGGGCACTAAGCATAGAGTGTGAAAACTGAGTTTCCTTGAGAGCTGCTTGGAAGCCTGATGGTGTGTGAAGTTAGTGAGCCAAATGAAGTTGTTCTCCCACAAGAACCACTCGGCTGATCCTTCTTCAATATGCCCTTCACCAACATGCAGTGTTTCCTTGATTGAATTAGCTCTCACACCAATATTTGCGTCTAGAGCCTTTGCATTGAGGGCTATCTGAAAACGGCTGTGGCGCTGAAGTTGCCTGTGAATGTGGAGTTGGTGGCATGTGAAACCCGCATGTGGAGCATTCGTTTGTGTGGGATGCTCTACCAGGTTCATTCCTAGATAATGCACTCAAAGAGCACTAAGCATAGAGTGTGAAAACTGAGTTTCCTTGAGAGCTGCTTGGAAGCCTGATGGTGTGTGAAGTTAGTGAGCCAAATGAAGTTGTTCTCCCACAAGAACCACTCGACTGACCCTTCTTCAATATGCCCTTCACCAACATGCAGTGTTTCCTTGATTGAATTAGCTCTCACACCAATATTTGCGTCTAGAGCCTTTGCATTGAGGGCTATCTGAAAACGCTGTGGCGCTGAAGTTGCCTGTGAATGTGGAGTTGGTGGCATGTGAAACCCGCATGTGGAGCATTCGTTTGTGTGGGATGCTCTACCAGGTTCATTCCTAGATAATGCACTCAAAGGGCACTAAGCATAGAGTGTGAAAACTGAGTTTCCTTGAGAGCTGCTTGGAAGCCTGATGGTGTGTGAAGTTAGTGAGCCAAATGGAGTTGTTCTCCCACAAGAACCACTGGGCTGATCCTTCTTCAATATGCCCTTCACCAACATGCAGTGATTCCTTGATTGAATTAGCTCTCACACCAATATTTGCGTCTAGAGCCTTTGCATTGAGGGCTATCTGAAAACGGCTGTGGCGCTGAAGTTGCCTGTGAATGTGGAGTTGGTGGCATGTGAAACCCGCATGTGGAGCATTCGTTTGTGTGGGATGCTCTACCAGGTTCATTCCTAGAAAATGCACTCAAAGGGCACTAAGCATAGAGTGTGAAAACTGAGTTTCCTTGAGAGCTGCTTGGAAGCCTGATGGTGTGTGAAGTTAGTGAGCCAAATGGAGTTGTTCTCCCACAAGAACCACTCGGCTGATCCTTCTTCAATATGCCCTTCACCAACATGCAGTGTTTCCTTGATTGAATTAGCTCTCACACCAATATTTGCGTCTAGAGCCTTTGCATTGAGGGCTATCTGAAAACGGCTGTGGCGCTGAAGTTGCCTGTGAATGTGGAGTTGGTGGCATGTGAAACCCGCATGTGGAGCATTCGTTTGTGTGGGATGCTGTACCAGGTTCATTTCAGTCCTAGCCATACAAAGGGCACTAAGCATAGAGTGTGAAAACTGAGTTTCCTTGAGAGCTGCTTGGAAGCCTGATGGTGTGTGAAGTTAGTGAGCCAAATGGAGTTGTTCTCCCACAAGAACCACTCGGCTGATCCTTCTTCAATATGCCCTTCACCAACATGCAGTGTTTCCTTGATTGAATTAGCTCTCACACCAATATTTGCGTCTAGAGCCTTTGCATTGAGGGCTATCAGAAAACGGCTGTGGCGCTGAAGTTGCCTGTGAATGTGGAGTTGGTGGCATGTGAAACCCGCATGTGGAGCATTCGTTTGTGTGGGATGCTCTACCAGGTTCATTCCTAGATAATGCACTCAAAGGGCACTAAGCATAGAGTGTGAAAACTGAGTTTCCTTGAGAGCTGCTTGGAAGCCTGATGGTGTGTGAAGTTAGTGAGCCAAATGGAGTTGTTCTCCCACAAGAACCACTCGGCTGATCCTTCTTCAATATGCCCTTCACCAACATGCAGTGTTTCCTTGATTGAATTAGCTCTCACACCAATATTTGCGTCTAGAGCCTTTGCATTGAGGGCTATCTGAAAACGGCTGTGGCGCTGAAGTTGCCTGTGAATGTGGAGTTGGTGGCATGTGAAACCCGCATGTGGAGCATTCGTTTTTGTGGGATGCTCTACCAGGTTCATTCCTAGATAATGCACTCAAAGAGCACTAAGCATAGAGTGTGAAAACTGAGTTTCCTTGAGAGCTGCTTGGAAGCCTGATGGTGTGTGAAGTTAGTGAGCCAAATGAAGTTGTTCTCCCACAAGAACCACTCGACTGACCCTTCTTCAATATGCCCTTCACCAACATGCAGTGTTTCCTTGATTGAATTAGCTCTCACACCAATATTTCCGTCTAGAGCCTTTGCATTGAGGGCTATCTGAAAACGCTGTGGCACTGAAGTTGCCTGTGAATGTGGAGTTGGTGGCATGTGAAACCCGCATGTGGAGCATTCGTTTGTGTGGGATGCTCTACCAGGTTCATTTCAGTCCTAGCCATACAAAGGGCACTAAGCATAGAGTGTGAAAACTGAGTTTCCTTGAGAGCTGCTTGGAAGCCTGATGGTGTGTGAAGTTAGTGAGCCAAATGGAGTTGTTCTCCCACAAGAACCACTCGGCTGATCCTTCTTCAATATGCCCTTCACCAACATGCAGTGTTTCCTTGATTGAATTAGCTCTCACACCAATATTTGCGTCTAGAGCCTTTGCATTGAGGGCTATCTGAAAACGGCTGTGGCGCTGAAGTTGCCTGTGAATGTGGAGTTGGTGGCATGTGAAACCCGCATGTGGAGCATTCGTTTGTGTGGGATGCTCTACCAGGTTCATTCCTAGATAATGCACTCAAAGGGCACTAAGCATAGAGTGTGAAAACTGAGTTTCCTTGAGAGCTGCTTGGAAGCCTGATGGTGTGTGAAGTTAGTGACCCAAATGAAGTTGTTCTCCCACAAGAACCACTCGGCTGATCCTTCTTCAATATGCCCTTCACCAACATGCAGTGTTTCCTTGATTGAATTAGCTCTCACACCAATATTTGCGTCTAGAGCCTTTGCATTGAGGGCTATCTGAAAACGGCTGTGGCGCTGAAGTTGCCTGTGAATGTGGAGTTGGTGGCATGTGAAACCCGCATGTGGAGCATTCGTTTGTGTGGGATGCTCTACCAGGTTCATTTCAGTCCTAGCCATACAAAGGGCACTAAGCATAGAGTGTGAAAACTGAGTTTCCTTGAGAGCTGCTTGGAAGCCTGATGGTGTGTGAAGTTAGTGAGCCAAATGGAGTTGTTCTCCCACAAGAACCACTCGGCTGATCCTTCTTCAATATGCCCTTCACCAACATGCAGTGTTTCCTTGATTGAATTAGCTCTCACACCAATATTTGCGTCTAGAGCCTTTGCATTGAGGGCTATCTGAAAACGGCTGTGGCGCTGAAGTTGCCTGTGAATGTGGAGTTGGTGGCATGTGAAACCCGCATGTGGAGCATTCGTTTGTGTGGGATGCTCTACCAGGTTCATTCCTAGATAATGCACTCAAAGAGCACTAAGCATAGAGTGTGAAAACTGAGTTTCCTTGAGAGCTGCTTGGAAGCCTGATGGTGTGTGAAGTTAGTGAGCCAAATGAAGTTGTTCTCCCACAAGAACCACTCGACTGACCCTTCTTCAATATGCCCTTCACCAACATGCAGTGTTTCCTTGATTGAATTAGCTCTCACACCAATATTTGCGTCTAGAGCCTTTGCATTGAGGGCTATCTGAAAACGCTGTGGCGCTGAAGTTGCCTGTGAATGTGGAGTTGGTGGCATGTGAAACCCGCATGTGGAGCATTCGTTTGTGTGGGATGCTCTACCAGGTTCATTTCAGTCCTAGCCATACAAAGGGCACTAAGCATAGAGTGTGAAAACTGAGTTTCCTTGAGAGCTGCTTGGAAGCCTGATGGTGTGTGAAGTTAGTGAGCCAAATGGAGTTGTTCTCCCACAAGAACCACTCGGCTGATCCTTCTTCAATATGCCCTTCACCAACATGCAGTGTTTCCTTGATTGAATTAGCTCTCACACCAATATTTGCGTCTAGAGCCTTTGCATTGAGGGCTATCTGAAAACGGCTGTGGCGCTGAAGTTGCCTGTGAATGTGGAGTTGGTGGCATGTGAAACCCGCATGTGGAGCATTCGTTTGTGTGGGATGCTCTACCAGGTTCATTTCAGTCCTAGCCATACAAAGGGCACTAAGCATAGAGTGTGAAAACTGAGTTTCCTTGAGAGCTGCTTGGAAGCCTGATGGTGTGTGAAGTTAGTGAGCCAAATGGAGTTGTTCTCCCACAAGAACCACTCGGCTGATCCTTCTTCAATATGCCCTTCACCAACATGCAGTGTTTCCTTGATTGAATTAGCTCTCACACCAATATTTGCGTCTAGAGCCTTTGCATTGAGGGCTATCAGAAAACGGCTGTGGCGCTGAAGTTGCCTGTGAATGTGGAGTTGGTGGCATGTGAAACCCGCATGTGGAGCATTCGTTTGTGTGGGATGCTCTACCAGGTTCATTCCTAGATAATGCACTCAAAGGGCACTAAGCATAGAGTGTGAAAACTGAGTTTCCTTGAGAGCTGCTTGGAAGCCTGATGGTGTGTGAAGTTAGTGAGCCAAATGGAGTTGTTCTCCCACAAGAACCACTCGGCTGATCCTTCTTCAATATGCCCTTCACCCACATGCAGTGTTTCCTTGATTGAATTAGCTCTCACACCAATATTTGCGTCTAGAGCCTTTGCATTGAGGGCTATCTGAAAACGGCTGTGGCGCTGAAGTTGCCTGTGAATGTGGAGTTGGTGGCATGTGAAACCCGCATGTGGAGCATTCGTTTGTGTGGGATGCTCTACCAGGTTCATTTCAGTCCTAGCCATACAAAGGGCACTAAGCATAGAGCGTGAAAACTGAGTTTCCTTGAGAGCTGCTTGGAAGCCTGATGGTGTGTGAAGTTAGTGAGCCAAATGGAGTTGTTCTCCCACAAGAACCACTCGGCTGATCCTTCTTCAATATGCCCTTCACCAACATGCAGTGTTTCCTTGATTGAATTAGCTCTCACACCAATATTTGCGTCTAGAGCCTTTGCATTGAGGGCTATCTGAAAACGGCTGTGGCGCTGAAGTTGCCTGTGAATGTGGAGTTGGTGGCATGTGAAACCCGCATGTGGAGCATTCGTTTGTGTGGGATGCTCTACCAGGTTCATTCCTAGATAATGCACTCAAAGGGCACTAAGCATAGAGTGTGAAAACTGAGTTTCCTTGAGAGCTGCTTGGAAGCCTGATGGTGTGTGAAGTTAGTGAGCCAAATGGAGTTGTTCTCCCACAAGAACCACTCGGCTGATCCTTCTTCAATATGCCCTTCACCAACATGCAGTGTTTCCTTGATTGAATTAGCTCTCACACCAATATTTGCGTCTAGAGCCTTTGCATTGAGGGCTATCTGAAAACGGCTGTGGCGCTGAAGTTGCCTGTGAATGTGGAGTTGGTGGCATGTGAAACCCGCATGTGGAGCATTCGTTTCTGTGGGATGCTCTCCAAGCTTCATTTCAGTCCTAGCCATACAAAGGGCACTAAGCATAGAGTGTGAAAACTGAGTTTCCTTGAGAGCTGCTTGGAAGCCTGATGGTGTGTGAAGTTAGTGAGCCAAATGGAGTTGTTCTCCCACAAGAACCACTCGGCTGATCCTTCTTCAATATGCCCTTCACCAACATGCAGTGTTTCCTTGATTGAATTAGCTCTCACACCAATATTTGCGTCTAGAGCCTTTGCATTGAGGGCTATCTGAAAACGGCTGTGGCGCTGAAGTTGCCTGTGAATGTGGAGTTGGTGGCATGTGAAACCCGCATGTGGAGCATTCGTTTGTGTGGGATGCTCTACCAGGTTCATTCCTAGATAATGCACTCAAAGAGCACTAAGCATAGAGTGTGAAAACTGAGTTTCCTTGAGAGCTGCTTGGAAGCCTGATGGTGTGTGAAGTTAGTGAGCCAAATGGAGTTGTTCTCCCACAAGAACCACTCGGCTGATCCTTCTTCAATATGCCCTTCACCAACATGCAGTGTTTCCTTGATTGAATTAGCTCTCACACCAATATTTGCGTCTAGAGCCTTTGCATTGAGGGCTATCTGAAAACGGCTGTGGCGCTGAAGTTGCCTGTGAATGTGGAGTTGGTGGCATGTGAAACCCGCATGTGGAACATTGGTTTGTGTGGGATGCTCTACCAGGTTCATTTCTAGATAATGCACTCAAAGGGCACTAAACATAGAGTGTGAAAACTGAGTTTCCTTGAGAGCTGCTTGGAAGCCTGATGGTGTGTGACGTTAGTGAGCCAAATGGAGTTGTTCTCCCACAAGAACCACTCGGCTGATCCTTCTTCAATATGCCCTTCACCAACATGCAGTGTTTCCTTGATTGAATTAGCTCTCACACCAATATTTGCGTCTAGAGCCTTTGCATTGAGGGCTATCTGAAAACGGCAGTGGCGCTGAAGTTGCCTGTGAATGTGGAGTTGGTGGCATGTGAATTCCGCATGTGGAGCATTCGTTTGTGTGGGATGCTCTACCAGGTTCATTTCAGTCCTAGCCATACAAAGGGCACTAAGCATAGAGTGTGAAAACTGAGTTTCCTTGAGAGCTGCTTGGAAGCCTGATGGTGTGTGAAGTTAGTGAGCCAAATGGAGTTGTTCTCCCACAAGAACCACTCGGCTGATCCTTCTTCAATATGCCCTTCACCAACATGCAGTGTTTCCTTGATTGAATTAGCTCTCACACAAATATTTGCGTCTAGAGCCTTTGCATTGAGGGCTATCTGAAAACGGCTGTGGCGCTGAATTTGTCTGTGAATGTGGAGTTGGTGGCATGTGAAACCCGCATGTGGAGCATTCGTTTGTGTGGGATGCTCTACCAGGTTCATTCCTAGATAATGCACTCAAAGGGCACTAAGCATAGAGTGTGAAAACTGAGTTTCCTTGAGAGCTGCTTGGAAGCCTGATGGTGTGTGAAGTTAGTGAGCCAAATGGAGTTGTTCTCCCACCAGAACCACTCGGCTGATCCTTCTTCAATATGCCCTTCACCAACATGCAGTGTTTCCTTGATTGAATTAGCTCTCACACCAATATTTGCGTCTAGAGCCTTTGCATTGAGGGCTATCTGAAAACGGCTGTGGCGCTGAAGTTGCCTGTGAATGTGGAGTTGGTGGCATGTGAAACCCGCATGTGGAGCATTCGTTTCTGTGGGATGCTCTCCAAGCTTCATTTCAGTCCTAGCCATGCAAAGGGCACTAAGCATAGAGTGTGAAAACTGAGTTTCCTTGAGAGCTGCTTGGAAGCCTGATGGTGTGTGAAGTTAGTGAGCCAAATGGAGTTGTTCTCCCACAAGAACCACTCGGCTGATCCTTCTTCAATATGCCCTTCACCAACATGCAGTGTTTCCTTGATTGAATTAGCTCTCACACCAATATTTGCGTCTAGAGCCTTTGCATTGAGGGCTATCTGAAAACGGCTGTGGCGCTGAAGTTGCCTGTGAATGTGGAGTTGGTGGCATGTGAAACCCGCATGTGGAGCATTCGTTTGTGTGGGATGCTCTACCAGGTTCATTCCTAGATAATGCACTCAAAGAGCACTAAGCATAGAGTGTGAAAACTGAGTTTCCTTGAGAGCTGCTTGGAAGCCTGATGGTGTGTGAAGTTAGTGAGCCAAATGAAGTTGTTCTCCCACAAGAACCACTCGACTGACCCTTCTTCAATATGCCCTTCACCAACATGCAGTGTTTCCTTGATTGAATTAGCTCTCACACCAATATTTGCGTCTAGAGCCTTTGCATTGAGGGCTATCTGAAAACGCTGTGGCGCTGAAGTTGCCTGTGAATGTGGAGTTGGTGGCATGTGAAACCCGCATGTGGAGCATTCGTTTGTGTGGGATGCTCTACCAGGTTCATTTCAGTCCTAGCCATACAAAGGGCACTAAGCCTAGAGTGTGAAAACTGAGTTTCCTTGAGAGCTGCTTGGAAGCCTGATGGTGTGTGAAGTTAGTGAGCCAAATGGAGTTGTTCTCCCACAAGAACCACTCGGCTGATCCTTCTTCAATATGCCCTTCACCAACATGCAGTGTTTCCTTGATTGAATTAGCTCTCACACCAATATTTGCGTCTAGAGCCTTTGCATTGAGGGCTATCTGAAAACGGCTGTGGCGCTGAAGTTGCCTGTGAATGTGGAGTTGGTGGCATGTGAAACCCGCATGTGGAGCATTCGTTTGTGTGGGATGCTCTACCAGGTTCATTCCTAGATAATGCACTCAAAGGGCACTAAGCATAGAGTGTGAAAACTGAGTTTCCTTGAGAGCTGCTTGGAAGCCTGATGGTGTGTGAAGTTAGTGAGCCAAATGAAGTTGTTCTCCCACAAGAACCACTCGGCTGATCCTTCTTCAATATGCCCTTCACCAACATGCAGTGTTTCCTTGATTGAATTAGCTCTCACACCAATATTTGCGTCTAGAGCCTTTGCATTGAGGGCTATCTGAAAAAGGCTGTGGCGCTGAAGTTGCCTGTGAATGTGGAGTTGGTGGCATGTGAAACCCGCATGTGGAGCATTCGTTTGTGTGGGATGCTCTACCAGGTTCATTTCAGTCCTAGCCATACAAAGGGCACTAAGCATAGAGTGTGAAAACTGAGTTTCCTTGAGAGCTGCTTGGAAGCCTGATGGTGTGTGAAGTTAGTGAGCCAAATGGAGTTGTTCTCCCACAAGAACCACTCGGCTGATCCTTCTTCAATATGCCCTTCACCAACATGCAGTGTTTCCTTGATTGAATTAGCTCTCACACCAATATTTGCGTCTAGAGCCTTTGCATTGAGGGCTATCAGAAAACGGCTGTGGCGCTGAAGTTGCCTGTGAATGTGGAGTTGGTGGCATGTGAAACCCGCATGTGGAGCATTCGTTTGTGTGGGATGCTCTACCAGGTTCATTCCTAGATAATGCACTCAAAGGGCACTAAGCATAGAGTGTGAAAACTGAGTTTCCTTGAGAGCTGCTTGGAAGCCTGATGGTGTGTGAAGTTAGTGAGCCAAATGGAGTTGTTCTCCCACAAGAACCACTCGGCTGATCCTTCTTCAATATGCCCTTCACCCACATGCAGTGTTTCCTTGATTGAATTAGCTCTCACACCAATATTTGCGTCTAGAGCCTTTGCATTGAGGGCTATCTGAAAACGGCTGTGGCGCTGAAGTTGCCTGTGAATGTGGAGTTGGTGGCATGTGAAACCCGCATGTGGAGCATTCGTTTGTGTGGGATGCTCTACCAGGTTCATTTCAGTCCTAGCCATACAAAGGGCACTAAGCATAGAGCGTGAAAACTGAGTTTCCTTGAGAGCTGCTTGGAAGCCTGATGGTGTGTGAAGTTAGTGAGCCAAATGGAGTTGTTCTCCCACAAGAACCACTCGGCTGATCCTTCTTCAATATGCCCTTCACCAACATGCAGTGTTTCCTTGATTGAATTAGCTCTCACACCAATATTTGCGTCTAGAGCCTTTGCATTGAGGGCTATCTGAAAACGGCTGTGGCGCTGAAGTTGCCTGTGAATGTGGAGTTGGTGGCATGTGAAACCCGCATGTGGAGCATTCGTTTGTGTGGGATGCTCTACCAGGTTCATTCCTAGATAATGCACTCAAAGGGCACTAAGCATAGAGTGTGAAAACTGAGTTTCCTTGAGAGCTGCTTGGAAGCCTGATGGTGTGTGAAGTTAGTGAGCCAAATGGAGTTGTTCTCCCACAAGAACCACTCGGCTGATCCTTCTTCAATATGCCCTTCACCAACATGCAGTGTTTCCTTGATTGAATTAGCTCTCACACCAATATTTGCGTCTAGAGCCTTTGCATTGAGGGCTATCTGAAAACGGCTGTGGCGCTGAAGTTGCCTGTGAATGTGGAGTTGGTGGCATGTGAAACCCGCATGTGGAGCATTCGTTTCTGTGGGATGCTCTCCAAGCTTCATTTCAGTCCTAGCCATACAAAGGGCACTAAGCATAGAGTGTGAAAACTGAGTTTCCTTGAGAGCTGCTTGGAAGCCTGATGGTGTGTGAAGTTAGTGAGCCAAATGGAGTTGTTCTCCCACAAGAACCACTCGGCTGATCCTTCTTCAATATGCCCTTCACCAACATGCAGTGTTTCCTTGATTGAATTAGCTCTCACACCAATATTTGCGTCTAGAGCCTTTGCATTGAGGGCTATCTGAAAACGGCTGTGGCGCTGAAGTTGCCTGTGAATGTGGAGTTGGTGGCATGTGAAACCCGCATGTGGAGCATTCGTTTGTGTGGGATGCTCTACCAGGTTCATTCCTAGATAATGCACTCAAAGAGCACTAAGCATAGAGTGTGAAAACTGAGTTTCCTTGAGAGCTGCTTGGAAGCCTGATGGTGTGTGAAGTTAGTGAGCCAAATGGAGTTGTTCTCCCACAAGAACCACTCGGCTGATCCTTCTTCAATATGCCCTTCACCAACATGCAGTGTTTCCTTGATTGAATTAGCTCTCACACCAATATTTGCGTCTAGAGCCTTTGCATTGAGGGCTATCTGAAAACGGCTGTGGCGCTGAAGTTGCCTGTGAATGTGGAGTTGGTGGCATGTGAAACCCGCATGTGGAACATTGGTTTGTGTGGGATGCTCTACCAGGTTCATTTCTAGATAATGCACTCAAAGGGCACTAAACATAGAGTGTGAAAACTGAGTTTCCTTGAGAGCTGCTTGGAAGCCTGATGGTGTGTGACGTTAGTGAGCCAAATGGAGTTGTTCTCCCACAAGAACCACTCGGCTGATCCTTCTTCAATATGCCCTTCACCAACATGCAGTGTTTCCTTGATTGAATTAGCTCTCACACCAATATTTGCGTCTAGAGCCTTTGCATTGAGGGCTATCTGAAAACGGCAGTGGCGCTGAAGTTGCCTGTGAATGTGGAGTTGGTGGCATGTGAATTCCGCATGTGGAGCATTCGTTTGTGTGGGATGCTCTACCAGGTTCATTTCAGTCCTAGCCATACAAAGGGCACTAAGCATAGAGTGTGAAAACTGAGTTTCCTTGAGAGCTGCTTGGAAGCCTGATGGTGTGTGAAGTTAGTGAGCCAAATGGAGTTGTTCTCCCACAAGAACCACTCGGCTGATCCTTCTTCAATATGCCCTTCACCAACATGCAGTGTTTCCTTGATTGAATTAGCTCTCACACAAATATTTGCGTCTAGAGCCTTTGCATTGAGGGCTATCTGAAAACGGCTGTGGCGCTGAATTTGTCTGTGAATGTGGAGTTGGTGGCATGTGAAACCCGCATGTGGAGCATTCGTTTGTGTGGGATGCTCTACCAGGTTCATTCCTAGATAATGCACTCAAAGGGCACTAAGCATAGAGTGTGAAAACTGAGTTTCCTTGAGAGCTGCTTGGAAGCCTGATGGTGTGTGAAGTTAGTGAGCCAAATGGAGTTGTTCTCCCACCAGAACCACTCGGCTGATCCTTCTTCAATATGCCCTTCACCAACATGCAGTGTTTCCTTGATTGAATTAGCTCTCACACCAATATTTGCGTCTAGAGCCTTTGCATTGAGGGCTATCTGAAAACGGCTGTGGCGCTGAAGTTGCCTGTGAATGTGGAGTTGGTGGCATGTGAAACCCGCATGTGGAGCATTCGTTTCTGTGGGATGCTCTCCAAGCTTCATTTCAGTCCTAGCCATGCAAAGGGCACTAAGCATAGAGTGTGAAAACTGAGTTTCCTTGAGAGCTGCTTGGAAGCCTGATGGTGTGTGAAGTTAGTGAAGCCAAATGGAGTTGTTCTCCCACAAGAACCACTCGGCTGATCCTTCTTCAATATGCCCTTCACCAACATGCAGTGTTTCCTTGATTGAATTAGCTCTCACACCAATATTTGCGTCTAGAGCCTTTGCATTGAGGGCTATCTGAAAACGGCTGTGGCGCTGAAGTTGCCTGTGAATGTGGAGTTGGTGGCATGTGAAACCCGCATGTGGAGCATTCGTTTGTGTGGGATGCTCTACCAGGTTCATTCCTAGATAATGCACTCAAAGAGCACTAAGCATAGAGTGTGAAAACTGAGTTTCCTTGAGAGCTGCTTGGAAGCCTGATGGTGTGTGAAGTTAGTGAGCCAAATGAAGTTGTTCTCCCACAAGAACCACTCGACTGACCCCTTCTTCAATATGCCCTTCACCAACATGCAGTGTTTCCTTGATTGAATTAGCTCTCACACCAATATTTGCGTCTAGAGCCTTTGCATTGAGGGCTATCTGAAAACGCTGTGGCGCTGAAGTTGCCTGTGAATGTGGAGTTGGTGGCATGTGAAACCCGCATGTGGAGCATTCGGTTTGTGTGGGATGCTCTACCAAGGTTCATTTCAGTCCTAGCCATACAAAGGGCACTAAGCCTAGAGTGTGAAAACTGAGTTTCCTTGAGAGCTGCTTGGAAGCCTGATGGTGTGTGAAGTTAGTGAGCCAAATGGAGTTGTTCTCCCACAAGAACCACTCGCTGATCCTTCTTCAATATGCCCTTCACCTAACATGCAGTGTTTCCTTGATTGAATTAGCTCTCACACCAATATTTGCGTCTAGAGCCTTTGCATTGAGGGCTATCTGAAAACGGCTGTGGCGCTGAAGTTGCCTGTGAATGTGGAGTTGGTGGCATGTGAAACCCGCATGTGGAGCATTCGTTTGTGTGGGATGCTCTACCAGGTTCATTCCTAGATAATGCACTCAAAGGCACTAAGCATAGAGTGTGAAAACTGAGTTTCCTTGAGAGCTGCTTGGAAGCCTGATGGTGTGTGTGAAGTTAGTGAGCCAAATGAAGTTGTTCTCCCACAAGAACCACTCGACTGATCCTTCTTCAATATGCCCTTCACCACATGCAGTGTTTCCTTGATTGAATTAGCTCTCACACCAATATTTGCATCTAGAGCCTTTGCATTGAGGGCTATCTGAAAAAGGCTGTGGCGCTGAAGTTGCATGTGAATGTGGAGTTGGTGGCTTGTGAAACCCGCATGTGGAGCATTCGTTTGTGTGGGATGCTCTACCAGGTTCATTTCAGTCCTAGCCATACAAAGGGCACTAAGCATAGAGTGTGAAAACTGAGTTTCCTTGAGAGCTGCTTGGAAGCCTGATGGTGTGTGAAGTTAGTGAGGCAAATGGAGTTGTTCTCCACAAGAACCACTCGGCTGATCCTTCTTCAATATGCCCTTCACCAACATGCAGTGTTTCCTTGATTGAATTAGCTCTCCAACACCAATATTTGCGTCTAGAGCCTTTGCATTGAGGGCTGTCTGAAAACGGCTGTGGCGCTGAAGTTGCCTGTGAATGTGAGTTGGTGGCATGTGAAACCCGCATGTGGAGCATTCGTTTGTGTGGGATGCTCTACCAGGTCATTCCTAGATAATGCACTCAAAGGGCACTAAGCATAGAGTGTGAAAACTGAGTTTCCTTGAGAGCTGCTTGGAAGCCTGATGGTGTGTGAAGTTAGTGAGCCAAATGAAGTTGTTCTCCCACAAGAACCACTCGGCTGATCCTTCTTCAATATGCCCTTCACCAACATGCAGTGTTTCCTTGATTGAATTAGCTCTCACACCAATATTTGCGTCTAGAGCCTTTGCATTGAGGGCTATCTGAAAACGGCTGTGGCGCTGAAGTTGCCTGTGAATGTGGAGTTGGTGGCATGTGAAACCCGCATGTGGAGCATTCGTTTTTGTGGGATGCTCTACCAGGTTCATTTCAGTCCTAGCCATACAAAGGGCACTAAGCATAGAGTGTGAAAACTGAGTTTCCTTGAGAGCTGCTTGGAAGCCTGATGGTGTGTGAAGTTAGTGAGCCAAATGGAGTTGTTCTCCCACAAGAACCACTCGGCTGATCCTTCTTCAATATGCCCTTCACCAACATGCAGTGTTTCCTTGATTGAATTAGCTCTCACACCAATATTTGCGTCTAGAGCCTTTGCATTGAGGGCTATCTGAAAACGGCTGTGGCGCTGAAGTTGCCTGTGAATGTGGAGTTGGTGGCATGTGAAACCA